>NW_026291808.1:0-198154 GCF_023091745.1 Budorcas taxicolor
AGACGCCGGTGAAGGGAAAAGAGGTTCCTCTGGAATGGACTGAATATCTGGGGGACTCTTGGAATGGTGGCACGACCCTGGAGTTCCTCTCGCCGTTCCTGTTCTGAGGGCCTCCTCTTGAGATGCGACGGGAACGCCGGGAATTCTTTCCCGACGAAGCAGGGAAAGGGTCCGTCACCTCGAGCTACGAGGCGGAAACGGGGCTCCTCTGGATGTGGGGGGGACCCTCGTGTTTCCTCTCGAGTGGAGACGGCTATGTCGGGGAACTTCTTGAGTTGCACCAAGGGTGTGAAGGACCCTTTCGAAGTTCCAGAGGTGAGGTGTGATTAGCCCCGAGAAGCCTCTGCGGAAATGGGCCTCCTCTCGCATGGAGGGGAGAACCTCCTGGATTTTCTCGAGTTGCGGCAGGTCTTCTCGAGTTACGACGGGGACCTCAGGGACCCGCTCTTGTGGCCTCAGGAAGGGCCAGTCACCATGCGAGTTGCTAGGGGCCATCTCGGGATTCCTCTCCCATCGATGCCGGGGAATAAGGCCTTGTGTGGAGTCGGGGCCGGAAACTGAGCATTCCTCTCCAGTGTTGACATGGATCTTGGGGTGCCTCTGAGTCGCCCCAGGGGAGTCAGGCTTCGTCTCGAGTGGCGGCATGCAGGTGCGCTTCCCTCCCGAGCTGCAGCAGTAGGGTCACACTTCCTGTCACGTGGATCAAGGGATCTGTAGCTTTCCCTCGAGGCTTTCCCTCGAGGCTTTCCCACGAGGCTTTCCCACAGGGCTGTGCCAAGTGCCACCTTGGTGTGAGTCGATCCTCGGCGTGAAAGACGAGCCGGTGAAGGGAAAATAGGTTCCTCTGGAATGGACTGAGACATCTGGGGGACTCTTGGAATGGTGGCAAGACCCTGGAGTTCCTCTCGCCGATCCTGTTCGGAGGGCCTCCTCTTGAGATGCGACGAGAACGCCGGGAATTCTTTCCCGACGAAGCAGGGAAAGGATCCCTCACCTCGAGCTACGAGGCGGAAACGGGGTTCCTCTGGATGTGGGTGGGACCCTCTTGTTTCCTCTCGAGTGAGACGGGTATGTCGGGGATCTTCTTGAGTTGCAACCAGGGTGTGAAGGACCCTTTCGACGTTCCAGAGCTGAGGTGTGATTAGCCACGAGAAGCCTCTGCGGAAATGGGTCTCCTCTCGCCTGCAGGGGAGAACCTCCTGGATATTCTCGAGTTGCGGCAGGTCTTCTCGAGTTACGACGGCGAACTCAGGGACCCGCTCTGGTGGCCTCAGAAGGGCCAGTCCCCATTCGAGTTGCTAGGGGCCATCTCGGGATTCTTCTCCCGTCGATGCTGGGGCCTAAGACCTTGTGTGGAGTCGGGGCCGGAACCTGAGCTTTCCTCTCCAGTGTTTACATGGATTTTGGGGTGCCTCTGAGTCTCCCCAGGGGAGTCAGGCCTCGTCTCGAGTGGGGGCATGCACGTGCGCTTCCCTCCCGTGCTGCAGCAGTAGGGTCACGCTTCCTGTCACGTGGATCAAGGGATCTGTGGCTTTCCCTCGAGGCTTTCCCACAGGGCTGTGCCAAGTGCCACCTTGGTGTGAGTCAATCCTCGGCGTGAAAGACGAGCCGGTGAAGGGAAAAGAGGTTCCTCTGGAATGGACTGAGACATCTGGGGGACTCTTGGAATGGTGGCACGACCATGGAGTTCCTCTCGCCGTTCCTGTTCCGAGGGCCTCCTCTTGAGATGCGACGGGAACGTCGGGAATTCTTTCCCGACGAAGCAGGGAAAGGATTCCTCACCTCGAGCTACGAGGCGGAAACGGGGCTCCTCTGGATGTGGGCGGGACCCTCGTGTTTCCTCTCGAGTGTAGACGGGTATGTCGGGGATCTTCTTGAGTTGCACCCAGGGTGTGAAGGACCCTTTCGACGTTCCCGAGGTGAGGTGTGATTAGCCCCGATAAGCCTCTGCGGAAATGGGCCTCCTCTCGCATGGAGGGGAGAACCTCATGGATTTTCTCGAGTTGCGGCAGGTCTTCTCGAGTTACGACGGGGACCTCAGGGACCCGCTCTGGTGGCCTCAGGAAGGGCCAGTCACCATACGAGTTGCTAGGGGCCATCTCGGGATTCCTCTCCATCGATGCCGGGGAATAAGGCCTTGTGTGGAGTCGGGGCCGGAAACTGAGCATTACTCTCCAGTGTTGACATGGATCTTGGGGTGCCTCTGAGTCGCCCCAGGGGAGTCAGGCTTCGTCTCAAGTGGCGGCATGCACGTGCGCTTCCCTAACGAGCTGCAGCAGTAGGGTCACGCTTCCTGTCACGTGGATCAAGGGATCTGTGGCTTTCCCTCGAGGCTTTCCCTCTAGGCTTTCCCACGAGGCTTTCCCACAGGGCTGTGCCAAGTTCCACCATGGTGTGAGTCGATCCTCGGCGTGAAAGACGAGCCGGTGAAGGGAAAAGAGGTTCCTCTGGAATGGACTGAGATATCTGGGGGACTCTGGGAATGGTGGCACGACCCTGGAGTTCCTCTCGCCGTTCCTGTTCAGAGGGCCTCCTTTTGAGATGCGACGGGAACGCCGGGAATTCTTTCCCGAAGAAGCAGGGAAAGGATCCCTCATCTCGAGCTACGAGGCGGAAACGGGGCTCCTCTGGATGTGGGCAGGACCCTCGTGTTTCCTCTCGAGTAGAGACGGGTATGTCGGGGAACTTCTTGAGTTGCACACAGGGTGTGAAGGACCCTTTCGAAGTTCCAGAGGTGAGGTGTGATCAGCCCCGAGAAGCCTATGCGGAAATGGGCCTCCTCTCGCATGGAGGGGAGAACCTCCTGGATTTTCTCGAGTTGCGGCAGTGCTTCTCGAGTTACGACGGGGACCTCAGGGACCCGCTCTGGTGGCCTCAGGAATTGCCAGTCCCCATGCGAGTTGCTAGGGGCCATCTCGGGATTCCTCTCCCGTCGATGCCGGGGCGTAAGACCTTGTGTGGAGTCGCGGACAGAACCTGAGCATTCCTCTCCAGTGTGGACATGGATTTTGGGGTGCCTCTCAGTCTCCCCAGGGGAGTCAGGCCTCATCTCGAGTGGGGGCATGCACGTGCGCTTTCCTCCCGAGCTGCAGCAGTAGGGTCACGCTTCCTGTCACGTGGATCAAGGGATCTGTGGCTTTCCCTCGAGGCTTTCCCTCGAGGCTTTCCCACGAGGCTTTCCCACAGGGCTGTGCCAAGTGCCACCTTGGTGTGAGTCGATCCTCGGAGTGAAAGACGAGCCGGTGAAGGGAAAAGAGGTTCCTCTGGAATGGACTGAGACATCTGGGGGACTCTTGGAATGGTGGCACGACCCTGGAGTTCCTCTCGCCGAACCTGTTCGGAGGGCCTCCTCTTGAGATGCGACGGGAACGCCGGGAACTCTTTCCCGACGAAGCAGGAAAGGATCCCTCACCTCGAGCTACGAGGCGGAAACGGGGCTACTCTGGATGTGGGCGGGACCCTCGTGTTTCCTCTCGACTGGAGACGGGTATGTCGGGGAACTTCTTGAGTTGCACCCAGGGTGTGAAGGACCCTTTCGACGTTCCAGAGCTGAGGTGTGATTAGACCCGAGAAGCCTCTGCGGAAATGGGCCTCCTCTCGCCTGCAGGGGAGAACCTCCTGGATATTCTCGAGTTGCGGCAGGTCTTCTCGAGTTACGACGGCGACCTCAGGGACCCGCTCTGGTGGCCTCAGAAGGGCCAGTCCCCATGCGAGTTGCTAGGGGACCTTTCGGGATTCCTCTCCCGTCCATGCCGGGGCCTCAGTCCTTGTGTGGAGTCGGGGCCGGAACCTGAGGATTCCTCTCCAGTGTTGCCATGGATCTTGCGGTGCTTCTGAGTCTCCCCAGGGGAGTCAGGCCTCGTCTCGATTGGGGGCATGCACGTGCGCTTTCCTCCCGAGCTGCAGCAGTAGTGTCACGCTTCCTGTCACGTGGATCAAGGGATCTGTGGCTTTCCCTCGAGGCTGTCCCTCGAGGCTTTCCCACGAGGCTTTCCCACAGGGCTGTGCCACGTGCCACCTTGGTGTGAGTCGATCCTCGGCGTGAAAGACGAGCCGGTGAAGGGAAAAGAGGTTCCTCTGGAATGGACTGAGACATCTGGGGGACTCTTGGAATGGTGGCACGACCCTGGAGTTCCTCTCGCCGTTCCTGTTGAGAGGGCCTCCTCTTGAGATGCGACGGGAACGCCGGGAACTCTTTCCCGACGAAGCAGGGAAAGGATCCCTCATCTCGAGCTACGAGGCGGAAACGGGGCTCCTCTGGATGTGGGCGGGACCCTCGTGATTCCTCTCGAGTGGAGACGGCTAGGTCGGGGAACTTCTTGATTTGCACCAAGGGTGTGAAGGACCCTTTCGAAGTTCCAGATGTGAGGTGTGATCAGCCTCGAGACGCCTCAGTGGAAATGGGCCTCATCTCGCCTGGAGGGGAGAACCTCCTGGATTTTCTCGAGATGCGGCAGGTCTTCTCGAGTTATGACGGGGACCTCAGGGACCCGCTCTGGTGGCCTCAGGAAAGGCCAGTCCCCATGCGAGTTGCTAGGGGACCTTTCGGGATTCCTCTCCCGTCCATGCCGGGGCCTCAGTCCTTGTGTCGAGTCGGGGCCGGAACCTGAGGATTCCTCTCCAGTGTTGCCATGGATCTTGGGGTGCTTCTGAGTCTCCCCAGGGGAGTCAGGCCTCGTCTCGAGGTGGGGCATGCACGTTCGCTTTCCTCCCGAGCTGCAGCAGTAGTGTCACGCTTCCTGTCACGTGGATCAAGGGATCTGTGGCTTTCCCTCGAGGCTGTCCCTCGAGGCTTTCCCACAGGGCTGTGCCAAGTGCCACCTTGGTGTGAGTCGATCCTCGGCGTGAAAGACGAGCCGGTGAAGGGAAAAGAGGTTCCTCTGGAATGGACAGAGACATCTGGGGGACTCTGGGAATGGTGGAACGACCCTGGAGATCCTCTCGCCGTTCCTGTTGAGAGGGCCTCCTCTTTAGATGCGACGGGAACGCCGGGAATTCTTTCCCGACGAAGCAGGGAAAAGATCCGTCACCTCGAGCTACGAGGCGGAAACGGGGATCCTCTGGATCTGGGCGGGACCCTCGTGTTTCCTCTCGAGTGGAGACGGGTATGTCGGGGAACTTCTTGAGTTGCACCCAGGGTGTGAAGGACCCTTTCGAAGTTCCAGAGGTGAGGTGTGATTAGCCCCGAGAAGCGTCTGCGGAAATGGGCCTCCTCTCGCATGGAGGGGAGAACCGCCTGGGTTTTCTCGAGTTGCGGCAGGTCTTCTCGAGTTACGACGGGGACCTCAGGGACCTGCTCTGCTGGCCTCAGGAAGGGGCAGACCCCATGCGAGTTGCTAGGGGCCATCTCGGGATTCCTCTCCCGTCGATGCCGGGGCCTAAGACCTTGTGTGGAGTCGGGGCCGGAACCTGAGGATTCCTCTCCAGTGTTGACATGGATCTTGGGGTGCCTCTGAGTCCCCCAGGGGAGTCAAGCCTCGTCTCGAGTGAGGGCATGCACTTGCGCTTCCCTCCCGAGCTGCAGAAGTAGGGTCACGCTTCCTGTCACGTGGATCAAGGGATCTGTGGCTTTCCCTCGAGGCTTTCCCTCGAGGCTTTCCCACGAGGCTTTCCACAGGGCTGTGCCAAGTGCCACCTTGGTGTGAGTCGATCCTCGGCGTGAAAGACGAGCCGGTGAAGGGAAAAGAGGTTCCTCTGGAATGGATTGAGATATCTGGGGGACTCTTGGAATGGTGGTACGACCCTGGAGTTCCTCTCGCCGTTCCTGTTCTGAGGGCCTCCTCTTGAGATGCGACGGGAACCCGGGATTTCTTTCCCGACGAAGCAGGGAAAGGGTCCGTCACCTCGAGCTACGAGGCGGAAACGGGGCTCCTCTGGATGTGGGCGGGACCCTCGTGTTTCCTCTCGAGTGGAGACGGCTATGTCGGGGAACTTCTTGAGTTGCACCAAGGGTGTGAAGAACCCTTTCGAAGTTCCAGAGGTGAGGTGTGATTAGACCCGAGAAGCCTCTGCGGAAATGGGCCTCCTCTCGCATGGAGGGGAGAACCTCCTGGATTTTCTCGAGTTGCGGCAGTGCTTCTCGAGTTACGACGGGGACCTCAGGGACCCGCTCTGGTGGCCTCAGGAATTTCCAGTCACCATGCGAGTTGCTAGGGGCCATCTCGGGATTCCTCTCCCGTCGATGCCGTGGCCTAAGACCTTGTTGGAGTCGGGGACGGAACCTGAACATTCCTCTCCAGTGTTGACATGGATTTTGGGGTGCCTCTCAGTCTCCCCAGGGGAGTCAGGCCTCATCTCGAGTGGGGGCATGCACGTGAGCTTTCCTCCCGAGCTGCAGCAGTAGGGTCACGCTTCCTGTCACGTGGATCAAGGGATCTGTGGCTTTCCCTCGAGGCTTTCCCTCGAGGCTTTCCCACGAGGCTTTCCCACAGGGCTGTGCCAAGTGCCACCTTGGTGTGAGTCGATCCTCGGCGTGAAAGACGAGCCGGTGAAGGGAAAAGAGGTTCCTCTGGAATGGACTGAGACATCTGGGGGACTCTTGGAATGGTGGCACGACCCTGGAGTTCCTCTCGCCGATCCTGTTCGGAGGGCCTCCTCTTGAGATGCGACGGGAACGCCGGGAATTCTTTCCCGACGAAGCAGGGAAAGGATCCCTCACCTCGAGCTACGAGGCGGAAACGGGGCTCCTCTGGATGTGGGCGGGACCCTCGTGTTTCCTCTCGAGTGGAGACGGGTATGTCGGGGAACTTCTTGAGTTGCACACAGGGTGTGAAGGACCCTTTCGACGTTCCAGAAGTGAGGTGTGATTAGCCCCGAGAAGCCTCTGTGGAAATGGGCCTCCTCTCGCATGGAGGGGAGAACCTCCTGGATTTTCTCGAGTTGCGGCAGGTCTTCTCGAGTTACGACGGGGACCTCAGGAACCCGCTCTGGTGGCCTCAGGAATTGCCAGTCCCCATGCGAGTTGCTAGGGGCCATCTCGGGATTCCTCTCCCGTCGATGCCGTGGCCTAAGACCTTGTGTGGAGTCGGGGACGGAATCTGAGCATTCCTCTCCAGTGTTGACATGGATTTTGGGGTGCCTCTCAGTCTCCCCAGGGGAGTCAGGCCTCATCTCGAGTGGGGGCATGCACGTGCGCTTCCTCCCGAGCTGCAGCAGTAGGGTCACGCTTCCTGTCACGTGGATCAAGGGATCTGTGGCTTTCCCTCGAGGCTTTCCCTCGAGGCTTTCCCACGAGGCTTTCCCACAGGGCTGTGCCAAGTGCCACCTTGGTGTGAGTCGATCCTCGGCGTGAAAGACGAGCCGGTGAAGGGAAAATAGGTTCCTCTGGAATGGACTGAGACATCTGGGGGACTCTTGGAATGGTGGCACGACCCTGGAGTTCCTCTCGCCGATCCTGTTCGGAGGGCCTCCTCTTGAGATGCGACGGGAACGCCGGGAATTCTTTCCCGACGAAGCAGGGAAAGGATCCCTCATCTCGAGCTACGAGGCGGAAACGGGGCTCCTCTGGATGTGGGCGGGACCCTCGTGTTTCCTCTCGAGTAGAGACGGGTATGTCGGGGAACTTCTTGAGTTGCACACAGGGTGTGAAGGACCCTTTCGAAGTTCCAGAGGTGAGGTGTGATTAGCCCCGAGAAGCCTCTGTGGAAATGGGCCTCCTCTCGCATGGAGGGGAGAACCTCCTGGATTTTCTCGAGTTGCGGCAGGTCTTCTCGAGTTACGACGGGGACCTCAGGAACCCGCTCTGGTGGCCTCAGGAATTGCCAGTCCCCATGCGAGTTGCTAGGGGCCATCTCGGGATTTCTCTCCCGTCGATGCCGTGGCCTAAGACCTTGTGTGGAGTCGGGGACGGAACCTGAGCATTCCTCTCCAGTGTTGACATAGATTTTGGGGTGCCTCTCAGTCTCCCCAGGGGAGTCAGGCCTCATCTCGAGTGGGGGCATGCACGTGCGCTTTCCTCCCGAGCTGCAGCAGTAGTGTCACGCTTCCTGTCACGTGGATCAAGGGATCTGTGGCTTTCCCTCGAGGCTGTCCCTCGAGGCTTTCCCACGAGGCTTTCCCACAGGGCTGTGCCACGTGCCACCTTGGTGTGAGTCGATCCTCGGCGTGAAAGACGAGCCGGTGAAGGGAAAAGAGGTTCCTCTGGAATGGACTGAGACATCTGGGGGACTCTTGGAATGGTGGCACGACCCTGGAGTTCCTCTCGCCGTTCCTGTTGAGAGGGCCTCCTCTTGAGATGCGACGGGAACGCTGGGAACTCTTTCCCGACGAAGCAGGGAAAGGATCCCTCATCTCGAGCTACGAGGCGGAAACGGGGCTCCTCTGGATGTGGGCGGGACCCTCGTGATTCCTCTCGAGTGGAGACGGCTAGGTCGGGGAACTTCTTGATTTGCACCAAGGGTGTGAAGGACCCTTTCGAAGTTCCAGATGTGAGGTGTGATCAGCCTCGAGACGCCTCAGTGGAAATGGGCCTCATCTCGCCTGGAGGGGAGAACCTCCTGGATTTTCTCGAGATGCGGCAGGTCTTCTCGAGTTACGACGGGGACCTCAGGGACCCGCTCTGGTGGCCTCAGGAAAGGCCAGTCCCCATGCGAGTTGCTAGGGGACCTTTCGGGATTCCTCTCCCGTCCATGCCGGGGCCTCAGTCCTTGTGTCGAGTCGGGGCCGGAACCTGAGGATTCCTCTCCAGTGTTGCCATGGATCTTGGGGTGCTTCTGAGTCTCCCCAGGGGAGTCAGGCCTCGTCTCGAGGTGGGGCATGCACGTTCGCTTTCCTCCCGAGCTGCAGCAGTAGTGTCACGCTTCCTGTCACGTGGATCAAGGGATCTGTGGCTTTCCCTCGAGGCTGTCCCTCGAGGCTTTCCCACGAGGCTTTCCCACAGGGCTGTGCCACGTGCCACCTTGGTGTGAGTCGATCCTCGGCGTGAAAGACGAGCCGGTGAAGGGAAAAGAGGTTCCTCTGGAATGGACTGAGACATCTGGGGGACTCTTGGAATGGTGGCACGACCCTGGAGTTCCTCTCGCCGTTCCTGTTGAGAGGGCCTCCTCTTGAGATGCGACGGGAACGCCGGGAACTCTTTCCCGGCAAAGCAGGGAAAGGATCCCTCATCTCGAGCTACGAGGCGGAAACGGGGCTCCTCTGGATATGCGCGGGACCCTCGTGATTCCTCTCGAGTGGAGACGGCTAGGTCGGGGAACTTCTTGATTTGCGCCAAGGGTGTGAAGGACCCTTTCGAAGTTCCAGAGGTGAGGTGTGATCAGCCTCGAGACGCCTCAGCGGAAATGGGCCTCATTTCGCCTGGAGGGGAGAACCTCCTGGATTTTCTCGAGTTCCGGCAGGTCTTCTCGAGTTACGACGGGGACCTCAGGGACCCGCTCTGGTGGCCTCAGGAAAGGCCAGTCCCCATGCGAGTTGCTAGGGGACGTCTCGGGATTCCTCTCCTGTCCATGCCGGGTCCTCAGTAATGTGTGGAGTCGGGGCCGGAACCTGAGCATTCCTCTCCAGGGTTGACATGGATTTTGGGGTGCCTCTGAGTCTCTGCAGGGGAGTCAGGCCTCGTCTCGAGTGGGGGCATGCACGTGCGCTTTCCTCCCGAGCTGCAGCAGTAGGGTCACGCTTCTCGTCACGTGGATCAAGGGATCTGTGGCTTTCCCTCGAGGCTTTCCCTCGAGGCTTTCCCACGAGGCTTTCCCACAGGGCTGTGCCAAGTGCCACCTTGGTGTGAGTCGATCCTCGGCGTGAAAGACGAGCCGGTGAAGGGAAAAGAGGTTCCTCTGGAATGGACAGAGACATCTGGGGGACTCTGGGAATGGTGGAACGACCCTGGAGATCCTCTCGCCGTTCCTGTTGAGAGGGCCTCCTCTTTAGATGCGACGGGAACGCCGGGAATTCTTTCCCGACGAAGCAGGGAAAGGATCCCTCACCTCGAGCTACGAGGCGGAAACGGGGCTCCTCTGGATGTGGGCGGGACCCTCGTGTTTCCTCTCGAGTGGAGACGGGTATGTCGGGGAACTTCTTGAGTTGCACACAGGGTGTGAAGGACCCTTTCGACGTTCCAGAAGTGAGGTGTGATTAGCCCCGAGAAGCCTCTGTGGAAATGGGCCTCCTCTCGCATGGAGGGGAGAACCTCCTGGATTTTCTCGAGTTGCGGCAGGTCTTCTCGAGTTACGACGGGGACCTCAGGAACCCGCTCTGGTGGCCTCAGGAATTGCCAGTCCCCATGCAAGTTGCTAGGGGCCATCTCGGGATTCCTCTCCCGTCGATGCCGTGGCCTAAGACCTTGTGTGGAGTCGGGGACGGAATCTGAGCATTCCTCTCCAGTGTTGACATGGATTTTGGGGTGCCTCTCAGTCTCCCCAGGGGAGTCAGGCCTCATCTCGAGTGGGGGCATGCACGTGCGCTTCCCTCCCGAGCTGCAGCAGTAGGGTCACGCTTCCTGTCACGTGGATCAAGGGATCTGTGGCTTTCCCTCGAGGCTTTCCCACGAGGCTTTCCCACAGGGCTGTGCCAAGTGCCACCTTGGTGTGAGTCGATCCTCGGCGTGAAAGACGAGCCGGTGAAGGGAAAATAGGTTCCTATGGAATGGACTGAGACATCTGGGGGACTCTTGGAATGGTGGCACGACCCTGGAGTTCCTCTCGCCGATCCTGTTCGGAGGGCCTCCTCTTGAGATGCGACGCGAACGCCGGGAATTCTTTCCCGACGAAGCAGGGAAAGGATCCCTCACCTCGAGCTACGAAGCGGAATCGGGGCTCCTCTGGATGTGGGCGGGACCCTCGTGTTTCCTCTCGAGTGGAGACGGCTATGTCGGGGAACTTCTTGAGTTGCACCCAGGGTGTGAAGGACCCTTTCGAAGTTCCAGAGGTGAGGTGTGATTAGCCCCGAGAAGCCTCTGCAGAAATGGGCCTCCTCTCGCATGGAGGGGAGAACCTCCTGGATTTTCTCGAGTTGCGGCAGTTCTTCTCGAGTTACGACGGGGACCTCAGGGACCCGCACTTGTGGCCTCAGGAATGGCCAGTCACCATGCGAGTTGCTAGGGGCCATCTCGGGATTCCTCTCCCGTCGATTCCGGGGAATAAAGCCTTGTGTGGAGTCGGGACCGGAAACTGAGCATTACTCTCCAGTGTTGACATGGACCTTGGGGTGCCTCTGAGTCGCCCCAGGGGAGTCAGGCTTCGTCTCGAGTGGCGGCATGCACGTGCGCTTCCCTCCCGAGCTGCAGCAGTAGGGTCACGCTTCCTGTCACGTGGATCAAGGGATCTGTGGCTTTCCCTCGAGGCTTTCCCTCGAGGCTTTCCCACGAGGCTTTCCCACAGGGCTGGGCCAAGATCCACCTTGGTGTGAGTCGATCCTCGGCGTGAAAGACGAGCCGGTGAAGGGAAAAGAGGTTCCTCTGGAATGGACTGAGACATCTGGGGGACTCTGGGAATGGTGGCACGACCCTGGAGTTCCTCTCGCCGTTCCTGTTCAGAGGGCCTCCTCTTGAGATGCGACGGGAACGCCGGGAATTCTTTCCCGACGAAGCAGGGAAAGGATCCCTCATCTCGAGCTACGAGGCGGAAACGGGGCTCCTCTGGATGTGGGCGGGACCCTCGTCTTTCCTCTCGAGTAGAGACGGGTATGTCGGGGAACTTCTTGAGTTGCACACAGGGTGTGAAGGACCCTTTCGAAGTTCCAGAGGTGAGGTGTGATTAGCCCCGAGAAGCCTCTGTGGAAATGGGCCTCCTCTCGCATGGAGGGGAGAACCTCCTGGATTTTCTCGAGTTGCGGCAGGTCTTCTCGAGTTACGACGGGGACCTCAGGAACCCGCTCTGGTGGCCTCAGGAATTGCCAGTCCCCATGCGAGTTGCTAGGGGCCATCTCGGGATTTCACTCCCGTCGATGCCGTGGCCTAAGACCTTGTGTGGAGTCGGGGACGGAACCTGAGCATTCCTCTCCAGTGATGACATGGATTTTGGGGTGCCTCTCAATCTCCCCAGGGGAGTCAGGCCTCATCTCGAGTGGGGGCATGCACGTGCGCTTTCCTCCCGAGCTGCAGCAGTAGGGTCACGCTTCTCGTCACGTGGATCAAGGGATCTGTGGCTTTCCCTCGAGGCTTTCCCTCGAGGCTTTCCCACGAGGCTTTCCCACAGGGCTGTGCCAAGTGCCACCTTGGTGTGAGTCGATCCTCGGCGTGAAAGACGAGCCGGTGAAGGGAAAATAGGTTCCTCTGGAATGGACTGAAACATCTGGGGGACTCTTGGAATGGTGGCACGACCCTGGAGTTCCTCTCGCCGATCCTGTTCGGAGGGCCTCCTCTTGAGATGCGACGGGAACGCCGGGAATTCTTTCCCGACGAAGCAGGGAAAGGATCCCTCACCTCGAGCTACGAGGCGGAAACGGGGCTCCTCTGGATGTGGGTGGGACCCTCTTGTTTCCTCTCGAGTGGAGACGGGTATGTCGGGGATCTTCTTGAGTTGCACCCAGGGTGTGAAGGACCCTTTCGACGTTCCAGAGCTGAGGTGTGATTAGCCACGAGAAGCCTCTGCGGAAATGGGTCTCCTCTCGCCTGCAGGGGAGAACCTCCTGGATATTCTCGAGTTGCGGCAGGTCTTCTCGAGTTACGACGGCGACCTCAGGGACCCGCTCTGGTGGCCTCAGAAGGGCCAGTCCCCATGCGAGTTGCTAGGGGCCATATCGGGATTCTTCTCCCGTCGATGCTGGGGCCTAAGACCTTGTGTGGAGTCGGGGCCGGAACCTGAGCTTTCCTCTCCAGTGTTTACATGGATTTTGGGGTGCCTCTGAGTCTCCCCAGGGGAGTCAGGCCTCGTCTCGAGTGGGGGCATGCACGTGCGCTTCCCTCCCGTGCTGCAGCAGTAGGGTCACGCTTCCTGTCACGTGGATCAAGGGATCTGTGGCTTTCCCTCGAGGCTTTCCCTCGAGGCTTTCCCACGAGGCTTTCCCACAGGGCTGTGCCAAGTGCCACCTTGGTGTGAGTCAATCCTCGGCGTGAAAGACGAGCCGGTGAAGGGAAAAGAGGTTCCTCTGGAATGGACTGAGACATCTGGGGGACTCTTGGAATGGTGGCACGACCCTGGAGTTCCTCTCGCCGTTCCTGTTCCGAGGGCCTCCTCTTGAGATGCGACGGGAACGCCGGGAATTCTTTCCCGAAGAAGCAGGGAAAGGATCCCTCATCTCGAGCTACGAGGCGGAAACGGGGCTCCTCTGGATGTGGGCGGGACCCTCGTGTTTCCTCTCGTGTGTAGACGGGTATGTCGGGGATCTTCTTGAGTTGCACCCAGGGTGTGAAGGACCCTTTCGACGTTCCCGAGGTGAGGTGTGATTAGCCCTGATAAGCCTCTGCGGAAATGGGCCTCCTCTCGCATGGAGGGGAGAACCTCATGGATTTTCTCGAGTTGCGGCAGGTCTTCTCGAGTTACGACGGGGACCTCAGGGACCCGCTCTGGTGGCCTCAGGAAGGGCCAGTCACCATACGAGTTGCTAGGGGCCATCTCGGGATTCCTCTCCCGTCGATGCCGGGGAATAAGGCCTTGTGTGGAGTCGGGGCCGGAAACTGAGCATTACTCTCCAGTGTTGACATGGATCTTGGGGTGCCTCTGAGTCGCCCCAGGGGAGTCAGGCTTCGTCTCAAGTGGCGGCATGCACGTGCGCTTCCCTCCCGAGCTGCAGCAGTAGGGTCACGCTTACTGTCACGTGGATCAAGGGATCTGTGGCTTTCCCTCGAGGCTTTCCCTCTAGGCTTTCCCACGAGGCTTTCCCACAGGGCTGTGCCAATTTCCACCATGGTGTGAGTCGATCCTCGGCGTGAAAGACGAGCCGGTGAAGGGAAAAGAGGTTCCTCTGGAATGGACTGAGATATCTGGGGGACTCTGGGAATGGTGGCACGACCCTGGAGTTCCTCTCGCCGTTCCTGTTCAGAGGGCCTCCTCTTGAGATGCGACGGGAACGCCGGGAATTCTTTCCCGAAGAAGCAGGGAAAGGATCCCTCATCTCGAGCTACGAGGCGGAAACGGGGCTCCTCTGGATGTGGGCAGGACCCTCGTGTTTCCTCTCGAGTAGAGACGGGTATGTCGGGGAACTTCTTGAGTTGCACACAGGTTGTGAAGGACCCTTTCGAAGTTCGAGAGGTGAGGTGTGATCAGCCCCGAGAAGCCTATGCGGAAATGGGCCTCCTCTCGCATGGAGGGGAGAACCTCCTGGATTTTCTCGAGTTGCGGCAGGTCTTCTCGAGTTACGACGGGGACCTCAGGGACCCGCTCTGGTGGCCTCAGGAATTGCCAGTCCCCATGCGAGTTGCTAGGGTCCATCTCGGGATTCCTCTCCCGTCGATGCCGGGGCGTAAGACCTTGTGTGGAGTCGCGGACAGAACCTGAGCATTCCTCTCCAGTGTGGACATGGATTTCGGGGTGCCTCTCAGTCTCCCCAGGGGAGTCAGGCCTCATCTCGAGTGGGGGCATGCACGTGTGCTTTCCTCCCGAGCTGCAGCAGTAGGGTCACGCTTCCTGTCACGTGGATCAAGGGATCTGTGGCTTTCCCTCGAGGCTTTCCCTCGAGGCTTTCCCCCGAGGCTTTCCCACAGGGCTGTGCCAAGTGCCACCTTGGTGTGAGTCGATCCTCGGAGTGAAAGACGAGCCGGTGAAGGGAAAAGAGGTTCCTCTGGAATGGACTGAGACATCTGGGGGACTCTTGGAATGGTGGCACGACACTAGAGTTCCTCTCGCCGAACCTGTTCGGAGGGCCTCCTCTTGAGATGCGACGGGAACGCCGGGAATTCTTTCCCGACGAAGCAGGAAAGGATCCCTCACCTCGAGCTACGAGGCGGAAACGGGGCTACTCTGGATGTGGGCGGGACCCTCGTGTTTCCTCTCGACTGGAGACGGGTATGTCGGGGAACTTCTTGAGTTGCACCCAGGGTGTGAAGGACCCTTTCGACGTTCCAGAGCTGAGGTGTGATTAGACCCGAGAAGCCTCTGCGGAAATGGGCATCCTCTCGCCTGCAGGGGAGAACCTCCTGGATATTCTCGAGTTGCGGCACGTCTTCTCGAGTTACGACGGCGACCTCAGGGACCCGCTCTGGTGGCCTCAGAAGGGCCAGTCCCCATGCGAGTTGCTAGGGGACCTTTCGGGATTCCTCTCCCGTCCATGCCGGGGCCTCAGTCCTTGTGTGGAGTCGGGGCCGGAACCTGAGGATTCCTCTCCAGTGTTGCCATGGATCTTGGGGTGCTCCTGAGTCTCCCCAGGGGAGTCAGGCCTCGTCTCGATTGGGGGCATGCACGTGCGCTTTCCTCCCGAGCTGCAGCAGTAGTGTCACGCTTCCTGTCACGTGGATCAAGGGATCTGTGGCTTTCCCTCGAGGCTGTCCCTCGAGGCTTTCCCACGAGGCTTTCCCACAGGGCTGTGCCACGTGCCACCTTGGTGTGAGTCGATCCTCGGCGTGAAAGACGAGCCGGTGAAGGGAAAAGAGGTTCCTCTGGCATGGCCTGAGACATCTGGGGGACTCTTGGAATGGTGGCACGACGCTGGAGTTCCTCTCGCCGTTCCTGTTGAGAGGGCCTCCTCTTGAGATGCGACGGGAACGCCGGGAACTCTTTCCCGACGAAGCAGGGAAAGGATCCCTCATCTCGAGCTGCGAGGCGGAAACGGGGCTCCTCTGGATGTGGGCGGGACCCTCGTGTTTCCTCTCGAGTGGAGACGGCTAGGTCGGGGAACTTCTTGATTTGCACCAAGGGTGTGAAGGACCCTTTCGAAGTTCCAGATGTGAGGTGTGATCAGCCTCGAGACGCCTCAGTGGAAATGGGCCTCATCTCGCCTGGAGGGGAGAACCTCCTGGATTTTCTCGAGATGCGGCAGGTCTTCTCGAGTTACGACGGGGACCTCAGGGACCCGCTCTGGTGGCCTCAGGAAAGGCCAGTACCCATGCGAGTTGCTAGGGGACCTTTCGGGATTCCTCTCCCGTCCATGCCGGGGCCTCAGTCCTTGTGTCCAGTCGGGGCCGGAACCTGAGGATTCCTCTCCAGTGTTGCCATGGATCTTGGGGTGCTTCTGAGTCTCCCCAGGGGAGTCAGGCCTCGTCTCGAGTCGGGGCATGCACGTGCGATTCTCTCCCGAGCTGCAGCCGTAGGGTCACGCTTCCTGTCACGTGGATCAAGGGATCTGTGGCTTTCCCTCGAGGCTGTCCCTCGAGGCTTTCCCACGAGGCTTTCCCACAGGGCTGTGCCACGTGCCACCTTGGTGTGAGTCGATCCTCGGCGTGAAAGACGAGCCGGTGAAGGGAAAAGAGGTTCCTCTGGAATGGACTGAGACATCTGGGGGACTCTTGGAATGGTGGCACGACCCTGGAGTTCCTCTCGCCGTTCCTGTTGAGAGGGCCTCCTCTTGAGATGCGACGGGAACGCCGGGAACTCTTTCCCGGCAAAGCAGGGAAAGGATCCCTCATCTCGAGCTACGAGGCGGAAACGGGGCTCCTCTGGATATGCGCGGGACCCTCGTGATTCCTCTCGAGTGGAGACGGCTAGGTCGGGGAACTTCTTGATTTGCGCCAAGGGTGTGAAGGACCCTTTCGAAGTTCCAGAGGTGAGGTGTGATCAGCCTCGAGACGCCTCAGCGGAAATGGGCCTCATTTCGCCTGGAGGGGAGAACCTCCTGGATTTTCTCGAGTTCCGGCAGGTCTTCTCGAGTTACGACGGGGACCTCAGGGACCCGCTCTGGTGGCCTCAGGAAAGGCCAGTCCCCATGCGAGTTGCTAGGGGACGTCTCGGGATTCCTCTCCTGTCCATGCCGGGTCCTCAGTAATGTGTGGAGTCGGGGCCGGAACCTGAGCATTCCTCTCCAGGGTTGACATGGATTTTGGGGTGCCTCTGAGTCTCTGCAGGGGAGTCAAGCCTCGTCTCGAGTGGGGGCATGCACGTGCGCTTTCCTCCCGAGCTGCAGCAGTAGGGTCACGCTTCTCGTCACGTGGATCAAGGGATCTGTGGCTTTCCCTCGAGGCTTTCCCTCGAGGCTTTCCCACGAGGCTTTCCCACAGGGCTGTGCCAAGTGCCACCTTGGTGTGAGTCGATCCTCGGCGTGAAAGACGAGCCGGTGAAGGGAAAAGAGGTTCCTCTGGAATGGACAGAGACATCTGGGGGACTCTGGGAATGGTGGAACGACCCTGGAGATCCTCTCGCCGTTCCTGTTGAGAGGGCCTCCTCTTTAGATGCGACGGGAACGCCGGGAATTCTTTCCCGACGAAGCAGGGAAAGGATCCCTCACCTCGAGCTACGAGGCGGAAACGGGGCTCCTCTGGATGTGGGCGGGACCCTCGTGTTTCCTCTCGAGTGGAGACGGGTATGTCGGGGAACTTCTTGAGTTGCACACAGGGTGTGAAGGACCCTTTCGACGTTCCAGAAGTGAGGTGTGATTAGCCCCGAGAAGCCTCTGTGGAAATGGGCCTCCTCTCGCATGGAGGGGAGAACCTCCTGGATTTTCTCGCGTTGCGGCAGGTCTTCTCGAGTTACGACGGGGACCTCAGGAACCCGCTCTGGTGGCCTCAGGAATTGCCAGTCCCCATGCAAGTTGCTAGGGGCCATCTCGGGATTCCTCTCCCGTCGATGCCGTGGCCTAAGACCTTGTGTGGAGTCGGGGACGGAATCTGAGCATTCCTCTCCAGTGTTGACATGGATTTTGGGGTGCCTCTCAGTCTCCCCAGGGGAGTCAGGCCTCATCTCGAGTGGGGGCATGCACGTGCGCTTCCCTCCCGAGCTGCAGCAGTAGGGTCACGCTTCCTGTCACGTGGATCAAGGGATCTGTGGCTTTCCCTCGAGGCTTTCCCACGAGGCTTTCCCACAGGGCTGTGCCAAGTGCCACCTTGGTGTGAGTCGATCCTCGGCGTGAAAGACGAGCCGGTGAAGGGAAAATAGGTTCCTATGGAATGGACTGAGACATCTGGGGGACTCTTGGAATGGTGGCACGACCCTGGAGTTCCTCTCGCCGATCCTGTTCGGAGGGCCTCCTCTTGAGATGCGACGCGAACGCCGGGAATTCTTTCCCGACGAAGCAGGGAAAGGATCCCTCACCTCGAGCTACGAAGCGGAATCGGGGCTCCTCTGGATGTGGGCGGGACCCTCGTGTTTCCTCTCGAGTGGAGACGGCTATGTCGGGGAACTTCTTGAGTTGCACCCAGGGTGTGAAGGACCCTTTCGAAGTTCCAGAGGTGAGGTGTGATTAGCCCCGAGAAGCCTCTGCAGAAATGGGCCTCCTCTCGCATGGAGGGGAGAACCTCCTGGATTTTCTCGAGTTGCGGCAGTTCTTCTCGAGTTACGACGGGGACCTCAGGGACCCGCACTTGTGGCCTCAGGAATGGCCAGTCACCATGCGAGTTGCTAGGGGCCATCTCGGGATTCCTCTCCCGTCGATTCCGGGGAATAAAGCCTTGTGTGGAGTCGGGACCGGAAACTGAGCATTACTCTCCAGTGTTGACATGGACCTTGGGGTGCCTCTGAGTCGCCCCAGGGGAGTCAGGCTTCGTCTCGAGTGGCGGCATGCACGTGCGCTTCCCTCCCGAGCTGCAGCAGTAGGGTCACGCTTCCTGTCACGTGGATCAAGGGATCTGTGGCTTTCCCTCGAGGCTTTCCCTCGAGGCTTTCCCACGAGGCTTTCCCACAGGGCTGGGCCAAGATCCACCTTGGTGTGAGTCGATCCTCGGCGTGAAAGACGAGCCGGTGAAGGGAAAAGAGGTTCCTCTGGAATGGACTGAGACATCTGGGGGACTCTGGGAATGGTGGCACGACCCTGGAGTTCCTCTCGCCGTTCCTGTTCAGAGGGCCTCCTCTTGAGATGCGACGGGAACGCCGGGAATTCTTTCCCGACGAAGCAGGGAAAGGATCCCTCATCTCGAGCTACGAGGCGGAAACGGGGCTCCTCTGGATGTGGGCGGGACCCTCGTCTTTCCTCTCGAGTAGAGACGGGTATGTCGGGGAACTTCTTGAGTTGCACACAGGGTGTGAAGGACCCTTTCGAAGTTCCAGAGGTGAGGTGTGATTAGCCCCGAGAAGCCTCTGTGGAAATGGGCCTCCTCTCGCATGGAGGGGAGAACCTCCTGGATTTTCTCGAGTTGCGGCAGGTCTTCTCGAGTTACGACGGGGACCTCAGGAACCCGCTCTGGTGGCCTCAGGAATTGCCAGTCCCCATGCGAGTTGCTAGGGGCCATCTCGGGATTTCACTCCCGTCGATGCCGTGGCCTAAGACCTTGTGTGGAGTCGGGGACGGAACCTGAGCATTCCTCTCCAGTGATGACATGGATTTTGGGGTGCCTCTCAATCTCCCCAGGGGAGTCAGGCCTCATCTCGAGTGGGGGCATGCACGTGCGCTTTCCTCCCGAGCTGCAGCAGTAGGGTCACGCTTCTCGTCACGTGGATCAAGGGATCTGTGGCTTTCCCTCGAGGCTTTCCCTCGAGGCTTTCCCACGAGGCTTTCCCACAGGGCTGTGCCAAGTGCCACCTTGGTGTGAGTCGATCCTCGGCGTGAAAGACGAGCCGGTGAAGGGAAAATAGGTTCCTCTGGAATGGACTGAAACATCTGGGGGACTCTTGGAATGGTGGCACGACCCTGGAGTTCCTCTCGCCGATCCTGTTCGGAGGGCCTCCTCTTGAGATGCGACGGGAACGCCGGGAATTCTTTCCCGACGAAGCAGGGAAAGGATCCCTCACCTCGAGCTACGAGGCGGAAACGGGGCTCCTCTGGATGTGGGTGGGACCCTCTTGTTTCCTCTCGAGTGGAGACGGGTATGTCGGGGATCTTCTTGAGTTGCACCCAGGGTGTGAAGGACCCTTTCGACGTTCCAGAGCTGAGGTGTGATTAGCCACGAGAAGCCTCTGCGGAAATGGGTCTCCTCTCGCCTGCAGGGGAGAACCTCCTGGATATTCTCGAGTTGCGTCAGGTCTTCTCGAGTTACGACGGCGACCTCAGGGACCCGCTCTGGTGGCCTCAGAAGGGCCAGTCCCCATGCGAGTTGCTAGGGGCCATATCGGGATTCTTCTCCCGTCGATGCTGGGGCCTAAGACCTTGTGTGGAGTCGGGGCCGGAACCTGAGCTTTCCTCTCCAGTGTTTACATGGATTTTGGGGTGCCTCTGAGTCTCCCCAGGGGAGTCAGGCCTCGTCTCGAGTGGGGGCATGCACGTGCGCTTCCCTCCCGTGCTGCAGCAGTAGGGTCACGCTTCCTGTCACGTGGATCAAGGGATCTGTGGCTTTCCCTCGAGGCTTTCCCTCGAGGCTTTCCCACGAGGCTTTCCCACAGGGCTGTGCCAAGTGCCACCTTGGTGTGAGTCAATCCTCGGCGTGAAAGACGAGCCGGTGAAGGGAAAAGAGGTTCCTCTGGAACGGACTGAGACATCTGGGGGACTCTTGGAATGGTGGCACGACCCTGGAGTTCCTCTCGCCGTTCCTGTTCCGAGGGCCTCCTCTTGAGATGCGACGGGAACGCCGGGAATTCTTTCCCGAAGAAGCAGGGAAAGGATCCCTCATCTCGAGCTACGAGGCGGAAACGGGGCTCCTCTGGATGTGGGCGGGACCCTCGTGTTTCCTCTCGTGTGTAGACGGGTATGTCGGGGATCTTCTTGAGTTGCACCCAGGGTGTGAAGGACCCTTTCGACGTTCCCGAGGTGAGGTGTGATTAGCCCCGATAAGCCTCTGCGGAAATGGGCCTCCTCTCGCATGGAGGGGAGAACCTCATGGATTTTCTCGAGTTGCGGCAGGTCTTCTCGAGTTACGACGGGGACCTCAGGGACCCGCTCTGGTGGCCTCAGGAAGGGCCAGTCACCATACGAGTTGCTAGGGGCCATCTCGGGATTCCTCTCCCGTCGATGCCGGGGAATAAGGCCTTGTGTGGAGTCGGGGCCGGAAACTGAGCATTACTCTCCAGTGTTGACATGGATCTTGGGGTGCCTCTGAGTCGCCCCAGGGGAGTCAGGCTTCGTCTCAAGTGGCGGCATGCACGTGCGCTTCCCTCCCGAGCTGCAGCAGTAGGGTCACGCTTACTGTCACGTGGATCAAGGGATCTGTGGCTTTCCCTCGAGGCTTTCCCTCTAGGCTTTCCCACGAGGCTTTCCCACAGGGCTGTGCCAATTTCCACCATGGTGTGAGTCGATCCTCGGCGTGAAAGACGAGCCGGTGAAGGGAAAAGAGGTTCCTCTGGAATGGACTGAGATATCTGGGGGACTCTGGGAATGGTGGCACGACCCTGGAGTTCCTCTCGCCGTTCCTGTTCAGAGGGCCTCCTCTTGAGATGCGACGGGAACGCCGGGAATTCTTTCCCGAAGAAGCAGGGAAAGGATCCCTCATCTCGAGCTACGAGGCGGAAACGGGGCTCCTCTGGATGTGGGCAGGACCCTCGTGTTTCCTCTCGAGTAGAGACGGGTATGTCGGGGAACTTCTTGAGTTGCACACAGGTTGTGAAGGACCCTTTCGAAGTTCGAGAGGTGAGGTGTGATCAGCCCCGAGAAGCCTATGCGGAAATGGGCCTCCTCTCGCATGGAGGGGAGAACCTCCTGGATTTTCTCGAGTTGCGGCAGGTCTTCTCGAGTTACGACGGGGACCTCAGGGACCCGCTCTGGTGGCCTCAGGAATTGCCAGTCCCCATGCGAGTTGCTAGGGGCCATCTCGGGATTCCTCTCCCGTCGATGCCGGGGCGTAAGACCTTGTGTGGAGTCGCGGACAGAACCTGAGCATTCCTCTCCAGTGTGGACATGGATTTCGGGGTGCCTCTCAGTCTCCCCAGGGGAGTCAGGCCTCATCTCGAGTGGGGGCATGCACGTGCGCTTTCCTCCCGAGCTGCAGCAGTAGGGTCACGCTTCCTGTCACGTGGATCAAGGGATCTGTGGCTTTCCCTCGAGGCTTTCCCTCGAGGCTTTCCCCCGAGGCTTTCCCACAGGGCTGTGCCAAGTGCCACCTTGGTGTGAGTCGATCCTCGGAGTGAAAGACGAGCCGGTGAAGGGAAAAGAGGTTCCTCTGGAATGGACTGAGACATCTGGGGGACTCTTGGAATGGTGGCACGACACTAGAGTTCCTCTCGCCGAACCTGTTCGGAGGGCCTCCTCTTGAGATGCGACGGGAACGCCGGGAATTCTTTCCCGACGAAGCAGGAAAGGATCCCTCACCTCGAGCTACGAGGCGGAAACGGGGCTACTCTGGATGTGGGCGGGACCCTCGTGTTTCCTCTCGACTGGAGACGGGTATGTCGGGGAACTTCTTGAGTTGCACCCAGGGTGTGAAGGACCCTTTCGACGTTCCAGAGCTGAGGTGTGATTAGACCCGAGAAGCCTCTGCGGAAATGGGCATCCTCTCGCCTGCAGGGGAGAACCTCCTGGATATTCTCGAGTTGCGGCACGTCTTCTCGAGTTACGACGGCGACCTCAGGGACCCGCTCTGGTGGCCTCAGAAGGGCCAGTCCCCATGCGAGTTGCTAGGGGACCTTTCGGGATTCCTCTCCCGTCCATGCCGGGGCCTCAGTCCTTGTGTGGAGTCGGGGCCGGAACCTGAGGATTCCTCTCCAGTGTTGCCATGGATCTTGGGGTGCTCCTGAGTCTCCCCAGGGGAGTCAGGCCTCGTCTCGATTGGGGGCATGCACGTGCGCTTTCCTCCCGAGCTGCAGCAGTAGTGTCACGCTTCCTGTCACGTGGATCAAGGGATCTGTGGCTTTCCCTCGAGGCTGTCCCTCGAGGCTTTCCCACGAGGCTTTCCCACAGGGCTGTGCCACGTGCCACCTTGGTGTGAGTCGATCCTCGGCGTGAAAGACGAGCCGGTGAAGGGAAAAGAGGTTCCTCTGGCATGGCCTGAGACATCTGGGGGACTCTTGGAATGGTGGCACGACGCTGGAGTTCCTCTCGCCGTTCCTGTTGAGAGGGCCTCCTCTTGAGATGCGACGGGAACGCCGGGAACTCTTTCCCGACGAAGCAGGGAAAGGATCCCTCATCTCGAGCTGCGAGGCGGAAACGGGGCTCCTCTGGATGTGGGCGGGACCCTCGTGATTCCTCTCGAGTGGAGACGGCTAGGTCGGGGAACTTCTTGATTTGCACCAAGGGTGTGAAGGACCCTTTCGAAGTTCCAGATGTGAGGTGTGATCAGCCTCGAGACGCCTCAGTGGAAATGGGCCTCATCTCGCCTGGAGGGGAGAACCTCCTGGATTTTCTCGAGATGCGGCAGGTCTTCTCGAGTTACGACGGGGACCTCAGGGACCCGCTCTGGTGGCCTCAGGAAAGGCCAGTACCCATGCGAGTTGCTAGGGGACCTTTCGGGATTCCTCTCCCGTCCATGCCGGGGCCTCAGTCCTTGTGTCCAGTCGGGGCCGGAACCTGAGGATTCCTCTCCAGTGTTGCCATGGATCTTGGGGTGCTTCTGAGTCTCCCCAGGGGAGTCAGGCCTCGTCTCGAGTCGGGGCATGCACGTGCGATTCTCTCCCGAGCTGCAGCCGTAGGGTCACGCTTCCTGTCACGTGGATCAAGGGATCTGTGGCTTTACCTCCAGGCTTTCCCTCGAGGCTTTCCCACGAGGCTTTCCCGCAGGGCTGTGCCATGTGCCACCTTGGTGTGAGTCGATCCTCGGCGTGAAAGACGAGCCGGTGAAGGGAAAAGAGGTTCCTCTGGAATGGACTGAGACATCTGGGGTAGTCTTGGAATGGTGGCACGACCCTGGAGTTCCTCTCACCGTTCCGGTTCAGAGGGCCTCCTCTTGAGATGCGACGGGAACGCCGGGAATTCTTTCCCGACGAAGCAGGGAGAGGATCCCTCACCTCGAGCTACGAGGCGGAAACGGGGCTCCTCTGGATGTGGGCGGGACCCTCGTGTTTCCTCTCGAGAGGAGACGGGTATGTCGTGGAAGTTCTTGAGTTGCACCAAGGGTGTGAAAGTCCCTTTCGACATTCCAGAGGTGAGGTGTGATTAGCCCCGAGAAGCCTCTGCGGAAATGGGCCTCATCTCGCCTGCAGGGGAGAACCTCCTGGATATTCTCGAGTTGCGGCAGGTCTTCTCGAGTTACGACGGGGAACTCAGGACACGCTCTGGTGGCCTCAGGAAAGGCCAGTACCCATGCGAGTTGCTAAGGGCCAACTCGGGATTCCTCTCCCGTCGATGCCGGGGACTAAGACCCTGTGTGGAGTCGGGGCCGGAACCTGAGGATTCCTGTCCAGTGTTGACATGGATCTTGGGGTGCCTCTGAGTCTCCCCAGGGGAGTCAGGCCTCGTCTCGAGTCGGGGCATGCACGTGCGATTCTCTCCCGAGCTGCAGCAGTAGGGTCACGCTTCCTGTCACGTGGATCAAGGGATCTGTGGCTTTACCTCCAGGCTTTCCCTCGAGGCTTTCCCACGAGGCTTTCCCGCAGGGCTGTGCCAAGTGCCACCTTGGTGTGAGTCGATCCTCGGCGTGAAAGACGAGCCGGTGAAGGGAAAAGAGGTTCCTCTGGAATGGACTGAGACATCTGGGGGACTCTTGGAATGGTGGCACCACCCTGGAGTTCCTCTCGCCGTTCCTGTTGAGAGGGCCTCCTCTTGAGATGCGACGGGAACGCCGGGAATTCTTTCCCAACGAAGCAGGGAAAGGATCCGTCACCTTGAGCTACGAGGCGGAAACGGGGCTCCTCTCGATATGGGCGGGACCCTCGTGTTTCCTCTCGAGTGGAGACGGGTATGTCGGGGAACTTCTTGAGTCGCACCAAGGGTGTGAAGGACCCTTTCGACGTTCCAGAGGTGAGGTGTGATTAGCCCCGAGAAGCCTCTACGGAAATGGGCCTCATCTGGCCTGCAGGGGAGAACCGACTGTATTTTATCGAGTAGCGGCAGGTCTTCACGAGTTACGACGGGGACCTCAGGGACCCGCTCTGGTGGTCTCAGGAAGGGCCAGTCCCCATGCGAGTTGCTAGGAGCCATCTCGGGATTCCTCTCGCGTCGATGCCGGGGCCTAAGACCTTGTGTGGAGTCGGGGCCGGAACCTGAGGATTCCTCTCCAGTGTTGACATGGATCTTGGGGTGCCTCTGAGTCTCCCCAGGGGAGTCAGGCCTCGTCTCGAGTGGGGGCATGCACGTGCCCTTCCCTCCCGAGCTGCAGCGGTAGGGTCACGCTTCCTGTCACGTGGATCAAGTGATCTGTGGCTTTCCCTCGAGGCTTTCCCTCGAGGCTTTCCCACGAGGCTTTCCCACAGGGCTGTGCCAAGTGCCACCTTGGTGTGAGTCGATCCTCGGCGTGAAAGACGAGCCGCTGAAGGGAAAAGAGGTTCCTCTGGAATGGACTGAGACATCTGGGGTAGTCTTGGAATGGTGGCACGACCCTGGAGTTCCTCTCACCGTTCCGGTTCAGAGGGCCTCCTCTTGAGATGCGACGGGAACGCCGGGAATTCTTTCCCGACGAAGCAGGGAGAGGATCCCTCACCTCGAGCTACGAGGCGGAAACGGGGCTCCTCTGGATGTGGGCGGGACCCTCGTGTTTCCTCTCGAGAGGAGACGGGTATGTCGGGGAAGTTCTTGAGTTGCACCAAGGGTGTGAAAGTCCCTTTCGACGTTCCAGAGGTGAGGTGTGATTAGCCCCGAGAAGCCTCTGCGGAAATGGGCCTCATCTCGCCTGCAGGGGAGAACCTCCTGGATATTCTCGAGTTGCGGCAGGTCTTCTCGAGTTACGACGGGGAACTCAGGACACGCTCTGGTGGCCTCAGGAAGGGCCAGTACCCATGCGAGTTGCTAAGGGCCAACTCGGGATTCCTCTCCCGTCGATGCCGGGGACTAAGACCTTGTGTGGAGTCGGGGCCGGAACCTGAGGATTCCTCTCCAGTGTTGACATGGATCTTGGGGTGCCTCTGAGTCTCCCCAGGGGAGTCAGGCCTCGTCTCGAGTCGGTGCATGCACGTGCGATTCTCTCCCGAGCTGCAGCCGTAGGGTCACGCTTCCTGTCACGTGGATCAAGGGATCTGTGGCTTACCTCCAGGCTTTCCCTCGAGGCTTTCTCACGAGGCTTTCCCACAGGGCTGTGCCAAGTGCCACCTTGGTGTGAGTCGATCCTCGGCGTGAAAGACGAGCCGGTGAAGGGAAAAGAGGTTCCTCTGGAATGGACTGAGACATCTGGGGGACTCTTGGAATGGTGGCACGACCCTTGAGTTCCTCTCGCCGTTCCTGTTGAGAGGGCCTCCTCTTGAGATGCGACGGGAACGCCGGGAATTCTTTCCCAACGAAGCAGGGAAAGGATCCGTCACCTTGAGCTACGAGGCGGAAACGGGGCTCCTCTCGATGTGGGCGGGACCCTCGTGATTCCTCTCGAGTGGAGACGGGTATGTCGGGGAACTTCTTGAGTCGCACCAAGGGTGTGAAGGACCCTTTCGACGTTCCAGAGGTGAGGTGTGATTAGCCCCGAGAAGCCTCTGCAGAAATGGGCCGCATCTCGACTGCAGGGGAGAACGTCCTGGATATTCTCGAGTTGCGGCAGGTCTTCTCGAGTTACGACGGGTATCTCAGGGACCCGCTCTTGTGGCCTCAGGAAGGGCCAGTCCCCATGCCAGTTGCTAGGGCCCATCTCGGGATTCCCCTCCCGTCGATGCCGGGGCCTAAGACCTTGTGTGGAGTCGGGGCCGGAACCTGAGGATTCCTTTCCAGTGTTGACATGGATTTTGGGGTGCCTCTGAGTCTCCCCAGGGGAGTCAGGCCTCGTCTCGAGTGGGGGCATGCACGTGCGCTTCCCTCCCGAGCTGCAGCATTACGGTCACGCTTCCTGTCACGTGGATCAAGGGATCTGTGGCTTTCCCTCGAGGCATTCCCTCGAGGCTTTCCCACGAGGCTTTCCCACAGGGCTGTGCCAAGTGCCACCTTTGTGTGAGTCGATCCTCGGCGTGAAAGACGAGCCGGTGAAGGGAAAAGAGGTTCCTCTGGAATGGACTGAGACATCTGGGGGACTCTTGGAATGGTGGCACTACCCTAGAGTTCCTCTCGCCGTTCCTGTTCAGAGGGCCTCCTCTTGAGATGCGACGGGAATGCCGGGAATTCTTTCCCGACGAAGCAGGGAAAGGATCCCTCACGTCGAGCTACGAAGCGGAATCGGGGCTCCTCTGGATGTGGGCGGGACCCTCGTGTTTCCTCTCGAGTGGAGACGGGTATGTCGGGGAACTTCTTGAGTTGCACCCAGGGTGTGAAGGACCCTTTCGAAGTTCCAGAAGTGAGGTGTGATTAGCCCCGAGAAGCCTCTGCGGAAATGGGCCTCCTCTCGCATGGAGGGGAGAACCTCCTGTGTTTTCTCGAGTTGCGGCGGCAGGTCTTCTCGAGTTACGACGGGGACCTCAGGGACCCGCTCTGGTCGCCTCAGGAAGGGCCAGTCCCCATGTGAGTTGTTAGGGGCCATCCTGGGATCCTCTCCCGTCGATGCCGGGGCCTAAGACCTTGTGTGGAGTCGGGGCCGGAACCTGAGGATTCCTCTCCAGTGTAGACATGGATCTTGGGGTGCCTCTCAGTCTCCCCAGGGGAGTCAGGCCTCGTCTCGAGTGAGGGCATGCACGTGCGCTTCCCTCCCGAGCTGCAGCAGTAGGGTCACGCTTCCTGTCACGTGGATCAAGGGATCTGTGGCTTTCCCTCGAGGCTTTCCCTCGAGACTTTCCCACGAGGCTTTCCCACAGGACTGTGCCAAGTGCCACCTTGGTGTGAGTCGATCCTCGGCGTGAAAGACGAGCCGGTGAAGGGAAAAGAGGTTCCTCTGGAATGGACTGAGACATCTGGGGGACTCTTGGAATGGTGGCACCACCCTGGAGTTCCTCTCGCCGTTCCTGTTGAGGTGGCCTCCTATTGAGGTGCGACGGGAACGACGGGAATTCTTTCCCGACGAAGCAGGGAAAGGATCCCTCACCTCGAGCTACGAGGCGGAAACGGGGCTCCTCTGGATGTGGGCGGGACCCTCGTGTTTCCTCTCTAGTGGAGACGGGTATGTCGGGGAACTTCTTGAGTTGCACCCAGGGTGTGAAGGACCCTTTCGACGTTGCAGAGGTGAGGTGTGATTAGCCCCGAGAAGCCTCTGAGGAAATGGGCCTCCTCTCGCATGGAGGGGAGAACCTCCTGGATTTTCTCGAGTTGCGGCAGGTCTTCTCGAGTTACGACGGGGACCTCAGGGACCCGCTCTGGTGGTCTCAGGAAGGGCCAATCCCCATGTGAGTTGCTAGGGGCCATCTCGGGATTCCTCTCCCGTCGATACCGGGGCCTAAGACCTTGTGTGGAGTCGGGGCCGGAACCTGAGCATTCCTATCCAGTGTTGACATGGATCTTGGGGTGCCTCTGAGTCTCCCCAAAGGAGTCAGGTCTCGTCTCGAGTGGGGGCATGCACGTGCGCTTCCCTCCCGAGCTGCAGCAGTAGGGTCACGCTTCCTGTCACGTGGATCAAGGGATCTGTGGCTTTCCCTCGAGGCTTTCCCTCGAGACTTTCCCACGAGGCTTTCCCACAGGACTGTGCCAAGTGCCACCTTGGTGTGAGTCGATCCTCGGCGTGAAAGACGAGCCGGTGAAGGGAAAAGAGGTTCCTCTGGAATGGACTGAGACATCTGGGGGACTCTTGGAATGGTGGCACCACCCTGGAGTTCCTCTCGCCGTTCCTGTTGAGGTGGCCTCCTATTGAGGTGCGACGGGAACGACGGGAATTCTTTCCCGACAAAGCAGGGAAAGGATCCCTCACCTCGAGCTACGAGGCGGAAACGGGGCTCCTCTGGATGTGGGCGGGACCCTCGTGTTTCCTCTCGAGTGGAGAAGGGTATGTCGGGGAACTTCTTGAGTTGCACCAAGGGTGTGAAGGACCCTTTCGAAGTTCCAGAGGTGAGGTGTGATTAGCCCCGAGAAGCCTCTGCAGAAATGGGCCTCATCTCGCCTGCAGGGGAGAACCTCCTGGATATTCTCGAGTTGTGGCAGGTCTTCTCGAGTTACGACGGGGACCTTAGGGACCCGCTCTGGTGTCCTCAGTAAGGGCCAGTCCCCATGCAAGTTGCTATTGGCCATCTCGGGATTCCTCTCCCGTCGATGCCGGGGCCTAAGACCTTGTGTGGATTCGGGGCCGGAACCTGAGCATTCCTCTCCAGTGTTGACATGGATCTTGGGGTGCCTCTGAGTCTCCCCAGGGGAGTCAGGCCTCGTCTCGAGTGGGGGCATGCACGTGCGCTTCCCTCCCGAGCTGCAGCAGTAGGGTCACGCTTCCTGTCACGTGGATCAAGGGATCTGTGGCTTTCCCTCGAGGCTGTCCCTCGAGGCTTTCCCACGAGGCTTTCCCACAGGGCTGTGCCAAGTGCCACCTTGGTGTGAGTCGATTCTCGGCGTGAAAGACGAGCCGGTAAAGGGAAAAGAGGTTCCTCTGGAATGGACTGAGTCATCTGGGTGACTCTTGGAATGGTGGCACGACCTGGAGTTCCTCTCGCCGTTCCTGTTGAGAGGGCCTCTTCTTGAGATGCGACGGGAACGCCGGGAATTCTTTCCCGACGAAGTACGGCAAGGATCCCTCACCTCGAGCTACGAGGCGGAAACGGGGCTCCTCTGGATGTGGGCGGGACCCTCGTGTTTCCTCTCGAGTGGAGACGGGTATGTCGGGGAACTTCTTGAGTTGCACCCAGGGTGTGAAGGACCCTTTCGACGTTCCAGAGGTGAGGTGAGATTAGCCCCCAGAAGCCTCTGCAGAAATGGGACGCATCTCGACTGCAGGGGAGAACCTCCTGGATTTTCTCGAGTTGCGGCAGGTCTTCGCGAGTTACGACGGGGATCTCAGGGACCCGCTCTGGTGGCCGCAGGAAGGGCCAGTCCCCATGCGAGTTGCTACGGGCCATCTCGGGATTCCTCTCCCGTCGATGCCGGGGCCTAAGACCATGTGTGGAGTCGGGGCCGGAAACTGAGCATTCCTCTCCAGTGTTGACATGGATATTGGGCTGCCTCTGAGACTCCCCAAGGGAGTCAAGCCTCGTCTCGAGTGGGGGAATGCACGTGCGCTTCCATCCTGAGCTTCAGCAATAGGGTCACGCTTCCTGTCACGTGGATCAAGGGATCTGTGGCTTTCCCTCGAGGCTTTCCCTCGAGGCTTTCCCACGAGGCTTTCCCACAGGGCTGTGCCAAGTGCCACCTTTGTGTGAGTCGATCCTCGGCGTGAAAGACGAGCCAGTGAAGGGAAAAGAGGTTCCTCTGGAATGGACTGAGACATCTGAGGGACTCTTGGAATGGTGGCACGACCCTGGAGTTCCTCTCGCCGTTCCTGTTGAGAGGGCCTACTCTTGAGATGCGACGGGAACGCCGGGAATTCTTTCCCGACGAAGGAGGGAAAGGATCCCTCACCTCGAGCTACGAGGCGGAAACGGGGCTCCTCTGGATGTGGGCGGGACCCTCGTGTTTCCTCTCGAGTGGAGACGGGTATGTCGGGGAACTTCTTGAGTTGCACCCAGGGTGTGAAGGACCCTTTCGAAGTTCCAGAAGTGAGGTGTGATTAGCCCCGAGAAGCCTCTGCGGAAACGGGCCTCCTCTCGCATGGAGGGGAGAACCTCCTGGGTTTTCTCGAGTTGCGGCAGGTCTTCTCGAGTTACGACGGGGACATCAGGGACCCGATCTGGTCGCCTCAGGAAGGGCCAGTCCCCATGTGAGTTCCTAGGGGCCATCCTGGGATCCTCTCCCGTCGATGCCGGGGCCTAAGACCTAGTGTGGAGCCGGGGCCGGAACCTGAGGATTCCTCTCCTGTGTTGACATGGATCTTGGGGTGCCTCTGAGTCTCCCCAGGGGAGTCAGGCCTCGTCTCGAGTGAGGGCATGCACGTGCGCTTCCCTCCCGAGCTGCAGCAATAGGGTCACGCTTCCTGTCACGTGGATCAAGGGATCTGTGGCTTTCCCTCGAGGCTTTCCCTCGAGACTTTCCCACGAGGCTTTCCCACAGGGCTGTGCCAAGTGCCACCTTGGTGTGAGTCGATCCTCGGCGTGAAAGACGAGCCGGTGAAGGGAAAAGAGGTTCCTCTGGAATGGACTGAGCCATCTGGGGGACTCTTGGAATGGTGGCACGACCCTGGAGTTCCTCTCGCCGTTCCTGTTGAGAGGGCCTCCTATTGAGGTGCGACGGGAACGCCGGGAATTCTTTCCCGACGAAGCAGGGAAAGGATCCCTCACCTCGAGCTACGAGGCGGAAACGGGGCTCCTCTGGATGTGGGCGGGACCCTCGTGTTTCCTCTCGAGTGGAGAAGGGTATGTCGGGGAACTTCTTGAGTTGCACCAAGGGTGTGAAGGACCCTTTCGACGTTCCAGAGGTGAGGTGTGATTAGCCCCGAGAAGCCTCTGCAGAAATGGGCCTCATCTCGCCTGCAGGGGAGAACCTCCTGGATATTCTCGAGTTGCGGCAGGTCTTCTCGAGTTACGACGGGGACCTTAGGGACCCGCTCTGGTGGCCTCAGGAAGGGCCAGTCCCCATGCGAGTTGCTATTGGCCATCTCGGGATTCCTCTCCCGTCGATGCCGGGGCCTAAGACCTTGTGTGGAGTCGGGGCCGGAACCTGAGCATTCCTCTCCAGTGTTGACATGGATTTTGGGGTGCCTCTGAATCTCCCCAGGGGAGTCAGGCCTCGTCTCGAGTGGGGGCATGCACGTGCGCTTCCCTCCCGAGCTGCAGCAGTAGGGTCACGCTTCCTGTCACGTGGATCAAGGGATCTGTGGCTTTCCCTCGAGGCTTTCCCTCGAGGCTTTCCCACGAGGCTTTCCCACAGGGCTGTGCCAAGTGCCACCTTGGTGTGAGTCGATCCTCGGCGTGAAAGACGAGCCGGTGAAGGGAAAAGAGGTTCCTCTGGAATGGACTGAGACATCTGGGAGACTCTTGGAATGGTGGCACGACCCTGGAGTTCCTCTCGCCGTTCCTGTTCAGAGGGCCTCCTCCTCAGATGCGACGGGAACGCCGGGAATTCTTTCCCGACAAAGTAGGGAAAGGATCCCTCATCTCGAGCTATGAGGCGGAAACGGGGCTCCTCTGGATGTGGGCGGGACCCTCGTGTTTCCTCTCGAGTGGAGACGGGTATGTCGGGGAACTTCCTCAGTTGCACCAAGGGTGTGAAGAACCCTTTCGACGTTCCAGAGGTGAGGTGTGATTAGCCCCGAGAAGCCTCTGCAGAAATGGGCCGCATCTCGCCTGCAGGGGAGAACCTCCTGGATATTCTCGAGTTGCGGCAGGTCTTCGCGAGTTACCACGGGGATCTCAGGGACCCGCTCTGGTGGCCTCAGGAAGGGTCAGTCCCCATGCGAGTTGCTAGGGGCCATGTCGGGATTCCTCTCCCGTCGATGCCCGGGCCTAAGACCTTCTGTGGAGTCGGGGCCGGAACCTGAGCATTCCTCTCCAGTGTTGACATGGATCTTGGGGTGCCTCTGAGACTCCCCAAGGGAGTGAAGCCTCGTCTCGAGTGGGGGAATGTACGTGCGCTTCACTCCCGAGCTGCAGCAGTAGGGTCACGCTTCCTGTCACGTGGATCAAGGGATCTGTGGCTTTCCCTCGAGACTTTCCCTCGAGGGTTTCCCACGAGGCTTTCCCACAGGGCTGTGCCAAGTGCCATCTTGGTGTGAGTTGATCCTCGGCGTGAAAGACGAGCCGGTGAAGGGAAAAGAGGTTCCTCTGGAATGGACTGAGACATCTGGGGGACTCTTGGAATGGTGGCACTACCCTGGAGTTCCTCTCGCCGTTCCTGTTAAGAGGGCCTCCTCCTCAGATGCAACGGGAATGCCGGGAATTCTTTCCCGACGAAGGAGGGAAAGGATCCCTCACCTCGAGCTACGAGGCGGAAACGGGGCTCCTCTGGATGTGGGCGGGACCCTCGTGTTTCCTCTCTAGTGGAGACGGGTATGTCGGGGAACTTCTTGAGTTGCACCCAGGGTGTGAAGGACCCTTTCGACGTTCCAGAGGTGAGGTGTGATTAGCCCCGAGAAGCCTCTGAGGAAATGGGCCTCCTCTCGCATGGAGGGGAGAACCTCCTGGATTTTCTCGAGTTGCGGCAGGTCTTCTCGAGTTACGACGGGGACCTCAGGGACCCGCTCTGGTGGTCTCAGGAAGGGCCAGTCCCCATGTGAGTTGCTAGGGGCCATCTCGGGATTCCTCTCCCGTCGATGCCGGGGCCTAAGACCTTGTGTGGAGTCGGGGCCGGAACCTGAGCATTCCTATCCAGTGTTGACATGGATCTTGGGGTGCCTCTGAGTCTCCCCAAAGGAGTCAGGTCTCGTCTCGAGTGGGGGCATGCACGTGCGCTTCCCTCCCGAGCTGCAGCAGTAGGGTCACGCTTCCTGTCACGTGGATCAAGGGATCTGTGGCTTTCCCTCGAGGCTTTCCCTCGAGGCTTTCCCACAGGGCTTTCCCACAGGGCTGTGCCAAGTGCCACCTTGGTGTGAGTCGATCCTCGGCGCGAAAGACGAGCCTGTGAAGGGAAAAGAGGTTCCTCTGGAATGGACTGAGATATCTCAGGGACTCTTGAATGGTGGCACAACCCTGGAGTTCCTCTCGCCGTTCCTGTTCAGAGGGCCTCCTCTTGAGATGCGACGGGAACGCCGGGAATTCTTTCCCGACGAAGGAGGGAAAGGATCCCTCACCTCGAGCTACGAGGCGGAAACGGGGCTCCTCTGGATGTGGGCGGGACCCTCGTGTTTCCTCTCGAGTGGAGACGGGTATGTCGGGGAACTTCTTGAGTTGCACCCAGGGTGTGAAGGACCCTTTCGAAGTTCCAGAAGTGAGGTGTGATTAGCCCCGAGAAGCCTCTGCGGAAATGGGCTTCCTCTCGCATGGAGGGGAGAACCTCCTGGGTTTTCTCGAGTTGCGGCAGGTCTTCTCGAGTTACGACGGGGACCTCAGGGACCCGATCTGGTCGCCTCAGGAAGGGCCAGTCCCCATGTGAGTTCCTAGGGGCCATCCTGGGATCCTCTCCCGTCGATGCCGGGGCCTAAGACCTTGTGTGGAGCCGGGGCCGGAACCTGAGGATTCCTCTCCAGTGTTGACATGGATCTTGGGGTGCCTCTGAGTCTCCCCAGGGGAGTCAGGCCTCGGCTCGAGTGAGGGCATGCAGGTGCGCTTACCTCCCGAGCTGCAGCAGTAGGGTCACGCTTCCTGTCACGTGGATCAAGGGATCTGTGGCTTTCCCTCGAGGCTTTCCCTCGAGACTTTCCCAAGAGGCTTTCCCACAGGGCTGTGCCAAGTGCCACCTTGGTGTGAGTCGATCCTCGGCGTGAAAGACGAGCCGGTGAAGGGAAAAGAGGTTCCTCTGGAATGGACTGAGCCATCTGGGGGACTCTTGGAAAGGTGGCACGACCCTGGAGTTCCTCTCGCCGTTCCTGTTGAGAGGGCCTCCTATTGAGGTGCGACGGGAACGCCGGGAATTCTTTCCCGACGAAGCAGGGAAAGGATCCCTCACCTCGAGCTACGAGGCGGAAACGGGGCTCCTCTGGATGTGGGCGGGACCCTCGTGTTTCCTCTCGAGTGGAGACGGGTATGTCGGGGAACTTCTTGAGTTGCACCAAGGGTGTGAAGGACCCTTTCGACGTTCCAGTGGTGAGGTGTGATTAGCCCCGAGAAGCCTCTGAGGAAATGGGCCTCCTCTCGCATGGAGGGGAGAACCTCCTGGATTTTCTCGAGTTGCGGCAGGTCTTCTCGAGTTACGACGGGGACCTCAGGGACCCGCTCTGGTGGCCTCAGGAAGGGCCAGTCCCCATGTGAGTTGCTAGGGGACATCTCGGGATTCCTCTCCCGTCCATGCCGGGGCCTAAGACCTTGTGTGGAGTCGCGGCCGGAACCTGAGGATTCCTCTCCAGTGTTGCCATGGATCTTGGGGTGCCTCTGAGTCTCCCCAGGGGAGTCAGGCCTCGTCTCGAGTGGGGGCATGCACGTGCGCTTCCCACCTGAGCTGCAGCAGTAGGGTCACGCTTCCTGTCACGTGGATCAAGGGATCTGTGGCTTTCCCTCGAGGCTTTCCCTCGAGGCTTTCCCACGAGGCTTTCCCACAGGGCTGTGCCAAGTGCCACCTTGGTGTGAGTCGATCCTCGGCGTGAAAGACGAGCCGGTGAAGGGAAAAGAGGTTCCTCTGGAATGGACTGAGACATCTGGGGGACTCTTGGAATGGTGGCACGACCCTGGAGTTCCTCTCGCCGTTCCTGTTGAGAAGGCCTCCTCTTGAGATGCGACGGGAATGCCGGGAATTCTTTCCTGATGAAGTAGGGAAAGGATGCCTCACCTCTAGCTACGAGGCGGAAACGGGGCTCCTCTGGATGTTGGCGGGACCCTCGTGTTTCCTCTCGAGTGGAGACGGGTATGTCGGGGAACTTCTTCAGTTGCACCAAGGGTGTGAAGGACCCTTTCGACGTTCCAGAGGTGAGGTGTGATTAGCCCCGAGAAGCCTCTGCGGAAATGGGCCTCCTCTCGCCTGCAGGGGAGAACCTCCTGGATAATCTCGAGTTGCGGCAGGTCTTCTCGAGTTACGACGGGGACCTCAGGGACCCGCTCTGGTGGCCTCAGGAAGGGCCAGTCCCCATGCGAGTTGCTATTGGCCATCTCGGGATACCTCTCCCGGCGATGCCGGGGCCTAAGACCTTGTGTGGAGTCGGGGCCGGAACCTGAGGATTCCTCTCCAGTGTTGACATGGATTTTGGGGTGCCTTTGAGTCTCCCCAGGGGAGTCAGGCCTCGTCTCGAGTGGGGGCATGCACGTGCCCTTCCCTCCCGAGCTGCAGCAGGAGGGTCACGCTTCCTGTCACGTGGATCAAGGGATCTGTGGCTTTCCCTCGAGGCTTTCCCTCGAGGCTTTACCACGAGGCTTTCCCACAGGGCTGTGCCAAGTGCCACCTTGGTGTGAGTCGATCCTCGGCGTGAAAGACGAGCCGGTGAAGGGAAAAGAGGTTCCTCTGAAATGGACTGAGACATCTGGGGGACTCTTGGAATGGTGGCACGACCCTGGAGTTCCTCTCGCCTTTCCTGTTGAGAGGGCCTCCTCTTGAGATGCGAGGAGAACGCCGGGAATTCTTTCCCGACGAAGTAGGGAAAGGATCCCACACCTCGAGCTACGACGCGGAAACGGGGCTCCTCTGTATGTGGGCGGGACCCTCGTGTTTCCTCTCGAGTGGAGACGGGTATGTCAGGGAACTTCTTGAGTTGCACCAAGGGTGTGAAGGACCCTTTCGACGTTCCAGAGGTGAGGTGTGATTAGCCCCTAGAAGCCTCTGCGGAAATGGGCCGCATCTCGCCTGCAGGGGAGAACCTCCTGGATATTCTCGAGTTGCGGCAGGTCTTCGCGAGTTACGACGGGGATCTCAGGGACCCGCTCTGGTGGCCTCAGGAAGGGTCAGTCCCCATGCGAGTTGCTAGGGGCCATCTCGGGATTCCTCTCCTGTCGATGCCGGGGCCTAAGACCTTCTGTGGAGTCGGGGCCGGAACCTGAGCATTCCTCTCCAGTGTTGACTTGGATCTTGGGGTGCCTCTGAGACTCCCCAAGGGAGTCATCCTCGTCTCGAGTGGGGGCATGCACGTGCGCTTCACTCCCGAGCTGCAGCAGTAGGGTCATGCTTCCTGTCACGTGGATCAAGGGATCTGTGGCTTTCCCTCGAGGCTTTCCCTCGAGGCTTTCCCACGAGGCTTTCCCACAGGGCTGTGCCAAGTGCCACCTTGGTGTGAGTCGATCCTCGGCGTGAAAGACGAGCCAGTGAAGGGAAAAGAGGTTCCTCTGGAATGGACTGAGACATCTGGGGGAGTCTTGGAATGGTGGCACGACCCTGGAGTTCCTCTCGCCGTTCCTGTTGAGAGGACCTCCTCTTGAGATGCGATGGGAACGCCGGGAATTCTTTCCCGACGAAGCAGGGAAAGGATCCCTCAACTCGAGCTACTAGGCGGAAACGGGGCTCCTCTGGATGTGGGCGCGACCCTTGTATTTCCTCTCGAGTGGAGACGGGTATGTCGGGGAACTTCTTGAGTTGCACCCAGGGTGTGAAGGACCCTTTCGAAGTTCCAGAGGTGAGGTGTGATTAGCCCCGAGAAGCCTCTGAGGAAATGGGCCTCCTCTCGCATGGAGGGGAGAACCTCCTGGATTTTCTCGAGTTGCGGCAGGTCTTCTCGAGTTACGACGGGGACCTCAGGGACCCGCTCTGGTGGCCTCAGGAAGGGCCAGTCCCCATGTGAGTTGCTAGGGGACATCTCGGGATTCCTCTCCCGTCCATGCCGGGGCCTAAGACCTTGTGTGGAGTCGCGGCCGGAACCTGAGGATTCCTCTCCAGTGTTGCCATGGATCTTGGGGTGCCTCTGAGTCTCCCCAGGGGAGTCAAGCCTCGTCTCGAGTGGGGGCATGCACGTGCGCTTCCCACCTGAGCTGCAGCAGTAGGGCCACGCTTCCTGTCACGTGGATCAAGGGATCTGTGGCTTTCCCTCGAGGCTTTCCCTCGAGGCTTTCCCACGAGGCTTTCCCACAGGGCTGTGCCAAGTGCCACCTTGGTGTGAGTCGATCCTCGGCGTGAAAGACGAGCCGGTGAAGGGAAAAGAGGTTCCTCTGGAATGGACTGAGACATCTGGGGGACTCTTGGAATGGTGGCACGACCCTGGAGTTCCTCTCGCCGTTCCTGTTGAGAAGGCCTCCTCTTGAGATGCGACGGGAATGCCGGGAATTCTTTCCTGATGAAGTAGGGAAAGGATGCCTCACCTCTAGCTACGAGGCGGAAACGGGGCTCCTCTGGATGTTGGCGGGACCCTCGTGTTTCCTCTCGAGTGGAGACGGGTATGTCGGGGAACTTCTTGAGTTGCACCAAGGGTGTGAAGGACCCTTTCGACGTTCCAGAGGTGAGGTGTGATTAGCCCCGAGAAGCCTGTGTGGAAATGGGCCTCCTCTCGCCTGCAGGGGAGAACCTCCTGGATATTCTCGAGTTGCGGCAGGTCTTCTCGAGTTACGACGGGGACCTCAGGGACCCGCTCTGGTGGCCTCAGGAAGGGCCAGTCCCCATGCGAGTTGCTAGGGGCCATCTCGGGATTCCTCTCCCGTCGATGCCGGGGACTAAGACCTTGTGTGGAGTCGGGGCCGGAACCTGAGCATTCCTCTCCAGTGTTGACATGGATCTTGGGGTGCCTCTGAGTCTCCCCAGGGGAGTCAGGCCTCGTCTCGAGTGTTGACATGCACGTGAGCTTCCCTCCCGAGCTGCAGCAGGAGGGTCACGCTTCCTGTCACGTGGATCAAGGGATCTGTGGCTTTCCCTCGAGGCTTTCCCTCGAGGCTTTCCCACGAGGCTTTTCCACAGAGCTGTGCCAAGTGCCACCTTGGTGTGAGTCGATCCTCGGCGTGAAAGACGAGCCGGTGAAGGGAAAAGAGGTTCCTCTGGAATGGACTGAGACATCTGGGGGACTCTTGGAATGGTGGCACGACCCTGGAGTTCCTCTCGCCGTTCCTGTTGAGAGGGCCTCCTCTTGAGATGCGACGGGAACGCCGGGAATTCATTCCCGACGAAGGAGGGAAAGGATCCCACACCTCGAGCTACGAGGCGGAAACGGGGCTCCTCTGTATGTGGGCGGGACCCTCGTGTTTCCTCTCGAGTGGAGACGGGTATGTCGGGGAACTTCTTCAGTTGCACCAAGGGTGTGAAGGACCCTTTCGACGTTCCAGAGGTGAGGTGTGATTAGCCCAGAGAAGCCTCTGCAGATATGGGCCGCATCTCGACTGCAGGGGAGAACCTGCTGGATATTCTCGAGTTGCGGCAGGTCTTCGCGAGTTACGACGGGGATCTCAGGGACCCGCTCTGGTGGCCTCAGGAAGGGTCAGTCCCCATGCGAGTTGCTAGGGGCCATCTCGGGATTCCTCTCCTGTCGATGCCGGGGCCTAAGACCTTCTGTGGAGTCGGGGCCGGAACCTGAGCATTCCTCTCCAGTGTTGACTTGGATCTTGGGGTGCCTCTGAGACTCCCCAAGGGAGTCATCCTCGTCTCGAGTGGGGGCATGCATGTGCGCTTCACTCCCGAGCTGAAGCAGTAGGGTCACGCTTCCTGTCACGTGGATCAAGGGATCTGTGGCTTTCCCTCGAGGCTTTCCCTCGAGGCTTTCCCACGAGGCTTTCCCACAGGGCTGTGCCAAGTGCCACCTTGGTGTGAGTCGATCCTCGGCGTGAAAGACGAGCCAGTGAAGGGAAAAGAGGTTCCTCTGGAATGGACTGAGACATCTGGGGGAGTCTTGGAATGGTGGCACGACCCTGGAGTTCCTCTCGCCGTTCCTGTTGAGAGGACCTCCTCTTGAGATGCGATGGGAACGCCGGGAATTCTTTCCCGACGAAGCAGGGAAAGGATCCCTCAACTCGAGCTACTAGGCGGAAACGGGGCTCCTCTGGATGTGGGCGCGACCCTTGTATTTCCTCTCGAGTGGAGACGGGTATGTCGGGGAACTTCTTGAGTTGCACCCAGGGTGTGAAGGACCCTTTCGAAGTTCCAGAGGTGAGGTGTGATTAGCCCCGAGAAGCCTCTGAGGAAATGGGCCTCCTCTCGCATGGAGGGGAGAACCTCCTGGATTTTCTCGAGTTGCGGCAGGTCTTCTCGAGTTACGACGGGGACCTCAGGGACCCGCTCTGGTGGCCTCAGGAAGGGCCAGTCCCCATGTGAGTTGCTAGGGGACATCTCGGGATTCCTCTCCCGTCCATGCCGGGGCCTAAGACCTTGTGTGGAGTCGCGGCCGGAACCTGAGGATTCCTCTCCAGTGTTGCCATGGATCTTGGGGTGCCTCTGAGTCTCCCCAGGGGAGTCAAGCCTCGTCTCGAGTGGGGGCATGCACGTGCGCTTCCCACCTGAGCTGCAGCAGTAGGGCCACGCTTCCTGTCACGTGGATCAAGGGATCTGTGGCTTTCCCTCGAGGCTTTCCCTCGAGGCTTTCCCACGAGGCTTTCCCACAGGGCTGTGCCAAGTGCCACCTTGGTGTGAGTCGATCCTCGGCGTGAAAGACGAGCCGGTGAAGGGAAAAGAGGTTCCTCTGGAATGGACTGAGACATCTGGGGGACTCTTGGAATGGTGGCACGACCCTGGAGTTCCTCTCGCCGTTCCTGTTGAGAAGGCCTCCTCTTGAGATGCGACGGGAATGCCGGGAATTCTTTCCTGATGAAGTAGGGAAAGGATGCCTCACCTCTAGCTACGAGGCGGAAACGGGGCTACTCTGGATGTTGGCGGGACCCTCGTGTTTCCTCTCGAGTGGAGACGGGTATGTCAGGGAACTTCTTGAGTTGCACCAAGGGTGTGAAGGACCCTTTCGACGTTCCAGAGGTGAGGTGTGATTAGCCCCGAGAAGCCTCTGCGGAAATGGGCCTACTCTCGCCTGCAGGGGAGAACCTCCTGGATATTCTCGAGTTGCGGCAGGTCTTCTCGAGTTACGACGGGGACCTCAGGGACCCGCTCTGGTGGCCTCAGGAAGGGCCAGTCCCCATGCGAGTTGGTAGGGGCCATCTCGGGATTCCTCTCCCGTCGATGCCGGGGACTAAGACCTTGTGTGGAGTCGGGGCCGGAACCTGAGCATTCCTCTCCAGTGTTGACATGGATCTTGGGGTGCCTCTGAGTCTCCCCAGGGGAGTCAGGCCTCGTCTCGAGTGTTGACATGCACGTGAGCTTCCCTCCCGAGCTGCAGCAGGAGGGTCACGCTTCCTGTCACGTGGATCAAGGGATCTGTGGCTTTCCCTCGAGGCTTTCCCTAGAGGCTTTCCCACGAGGCTTTTCCACAGAGCTGTGCCAAGTGCCACCTTGGTGTGAGTCGATCCTCGGCGTGAAAGACGAGCCGGTGAAGGGAAAAGAGGTTCCTCTGGAATGGACTGAGACATCTGGGGGACTCTTGGAATGGTGGCACGACCCTGGAGTTCCTCTCGCCGTTCCTGTTGAGAGGGCCTCCTCTTGAGATGCGACGGGAACGCCGGGAATTCATTCCCGACGAAGGAGGGAAAGGATCCCACACCTCGAGCTACGAGGCGGAAACGGGGCTCCTCTGTATGTGGGCGGGACCCTCGTGTTTCCTCTCGAGTGGAGACGGGTATGTCGGGGAACTTCTTCAGTTGCACCAAGGGTGTGAAGGACCCTTTCGACGTTCCAGAGGTGAGGTGTGATTAGCCCAGAGAAGCCTCTGCAGAAATGGGCCGCATCTCGACTGCAGGGGAGAACCTGCTGGATATTCTCGAGTTGCAGCAGGTCTTCGCGAGTTACGACGGGGAACTCAGGGACCCGCTCTGGTGGCCTCAGGAAGGGCCAGTCCCCATGCGAGTTGCTAGGGGCCATCTCGGGATTCCTCTCCCGTCGATGCCGGGGCCTAAGACCTTGTGTGGAGTCGGGGCCGGAACCTGAGCATTCCTGTCCAGTGTTGACTTGGATCTTGGGGTGCCTCTGAGTCTCACCCGGGGAGTCAGGCCTCGTCTCGAGTGGGGGATTGCACGTGCGCTTCCCTCCCGAGCTGCAGCAGTAGGGTCACGCATCCTGTCACGTGGATCAAGGGATCTGTGGCTTTCTCTCAAGGCTTTCCCTCAAGACTTTTGCACGAGGCTTTCCCACAGGGCTGTGCCAAGTGCCACCTTGGTGTGAGTCGATCCTCGGCGTGAAAGACGAGCCGGTGAAGGGAAAAGAGCTTCCTCTAGAATGGACTGAGGCATCTGGGGGACTCTTGGAATGGTGGCACGACCCTGGAGTTCCTCTCGCCGTTCCTGTTGAGAGGGCCTCCTATTGAGGTGCGACGGGAACGCCGGGAATTCTTTCACGACGAAGCAGGGAAAGGATCCGTCACCTCGAGCTACGAGGCGGAAACGGGGCTCCTCTGGATGTGGGCGGGACCCTCGTGTTTCCTCTCGAGTGGAGAAGGGTATGTCGGGGAACTTCTTGAGTTGCACCAAGGGTGTGAAGAACCCTTTCTACGTTACAGAGGTGAGGTGTGATTAGCCCCGAGAAGCCTCTGCGGAAATGGGCCTCATCTCGCCTGGAGGGGAGAACCTCCTGGATAATCTCGAGTTGCGGCAGGTCTTCTCGAGTTACGACGGGGACCTCAGGGACCCGCTCTGGTGGCCTCAGGAAGGGCCAGTCCCCATGCGAGTTGCTATTGGCCATCTCGGGATTCCTCTCCCGGCGATGCCGGGGCCTAAGACCTTGTGTGGAGTCGGGGCCGGAACCTGAGGATTCCTCTCCAGTGTTGACATGGATTTTGGGGTGCCTTTGAGTCTCCCCAGGGGAGTCAGGCCTCGTCTCGAGTGGGGGCATGCACGTGCCCTTCCCTCCCGAGCTGCAGCAGTAGGGTCACGCTTCCTGTCACGTGGATCAAGGGATCTGTGGCTTTCCCTCGAGGCTTTCCCTCGAGGCTTTACCACGAGGCTTTCCCACAGGGCTGTGCCAAGTGCCACCTTGGTGTGAGTCGATCCTCGGCGTGAAAGACGAGCCGGTGAAGGGAAAAGAGGTTCCTCTGAAATGGACTGAGACATCTGGGGGACTCTTGGAATGGTGGCACGACCCTGGAGTTCCTCTCGCCTTTCCTGTTGAGAGGGCCTCCTCTTGAGATGCGACGAGAACGCCGGGAATTCTTTCCCGACGAAGTAGGGAAAGGATCCCACACCTCGAGCTACGACGCGGAAACGGGGCTCCTCTGTATGTGGGCGGGACCCTCGTGTTTCCTCTCGAGTGGAGACGGGTATGTCGGGGAACTTCTTGAGTTGCACCAAGGGTGTGAAGGACCCTTTCGACGTTCCAGAGGTGAGGTGTGATTAGCCCCGAGAAGCCTCTGCGGAAATGGGCCGCATCTCGCCTGCAGGGGAGAACCTCCTGGATATTCTCGAGTTGCGGCAGGTCTTCGCGAGTTACGACGGGGATCTCAGGGACCCGCTCTGGTGGCCTCAGGAAGTGCCAGTCCACATGTGAGTTACTAGGGGCCATCTCGGGATTCCTCTCCCGTCGATGACGAGGCCTAAGACCTTGTGTGGAGTCGGGGCCGGAACCTGAGCATTCCTCTCCAGTGTTGACATGGATCTTGGGGTGCCTCTGAGTCTCCCCAGGGGAGTCAGGCCTCGTCTCGAGTGGGGGCATGCCCGTGCGCTTCCCTCCCGAGCTGCAGCAGTACGGTCACGCTTCCTGTCACGTGGATCAAGGGATCTGTGTCTTTCCCTCGTGGCTTGCCCACGATGCTTTCCCACAGGGCTGTGCCAAGTGCCACCTTGGTGTGAGTCGATCCTCGGCGTGAAAGACGAGCCAGTGAAGGGAAAAGAGGTTCCTCTGGAATGGACTGAGACATCTAGGGGACTCTTGGAATGGTGGCACGACCCTGGAGTTCCTCTCGCCGTTCCTGTTGAGAGGGCCTCCTCTTGAGATGCGACGGGAACGCCGGGAATTCATTCCCGACGAAGGAGGGAAAGGATCCCTCACCTTCAGCTAAGAGGCGGAAACGGGGCTCCTCTGGATGTGGGCGGGACCCTCGTGTTTCCTCTCGAGTGGAGACGGGTATGTCGGGGAACTTCTTGAGTTGCACCAAGGGTTTAAAGGACCCTTTCGACGTTCCAGAGGTGAGGTGTGATTAGCCCCGAGAAGCCTCTGCGGAAATGGGCCTCCTCTCGACTGCAGGGGAGAACCTCCTGGATATTCTCGAGTTGCGGCAGGTCTTCTCGAGTTACGACGGGGACCTCAGGGACCCGCTCTGGTGGCCTCAGGAAGGGCCAGTCCCCATGCGAGTTGCTAGGGGCCATCTCGGGATTCCTCTCCCGTCGATTCCGGGGCCTAAGACCTTGTGTGGAGTCGGGGCCGAACCTGAGGATTCCTCTCCAGTGTTGACATGGATCTTGGGGTGCCTCTGAGTCTCCCCAGGGGAGTCAGGCCTCGTCTCGAGTGAGGGCATGCACGTGCGCTTCCCTCCCGAGCTGCAGCAGTAGGGTCACGCATCCTGTCACGTGGATCAAGGGATCTGTGGCTTTCCCTCGAGGCTGTCCCTCGAGGCTTTCCCACGAGCCTTTCCCACAGGGCTGTGCCACGTGCCACCTTGGTTTGAGTCGTTCCTCGGCGTGAAAGACGAGCCGGTGAAGGGAAAAGAGGTTCCTCTGGAATGGACTGAGACATCTGGGGGACTCTTGGAATGGTGGCACGACCCTGGAGTTCCTCTCGCCGTTCCTGTTGAGAGGGCCTCCTCTTGAGATGCGACGGGAACGCCGGGAACTCTTTCCCGACGAAGCAGGAAAAGGATCCCTCATCTCGAGCTACGAGGCGGAAACGGGGCTCCTCTGGATGTGGGCGGGACCCTCGTGATTCCTCTCGAGTGGAGACGGGTATGTCGGGGAACTTCTTGAGTTGCACCAAGGGTGTGAAAGACCCTTTTGAAGTTCCAGAGGTGAGGTGTGATCAGCCTCGAGACGCTTCATCGGAAATGGGCCTCATCTCGCCTGGAGGGGAGAACCTCCTGGATTTTCTCGAGTTGCGGCAGGTCTTCTCGAGTTACGACGGGGACCTCAGGGACCCGCTCTGGTGGCCTCAGGAAAGGCCAGTCCCCATGCGAGTTGCTAGCGGACCTCTCGAGATTCCTCTCCCGTCCATGCCGGGGCCTCAGTGCTTGTGTGGAGTCGGGGCCGGAACCTGAGGATTCCTCTCCAGTGTTGACATGGATCTTGGGGTGCTTCTGAGTCTCCCCAGGGGAGTCATGCCTCGTCTCGAGTGGGGGCATGCACGTGCGCATTCCTCCCGAGCTGCAGCAGTAGTGTCACGCTTCCTGTCACGTGGATCAAGGGATCTGTGGCTTTCCCACGAGTCTTTCCCACAGGGCTGTGCCACGTACCACCTTGGTGTGAGTCGATCCTCGGCGTGAAAGACGAGCCGGTGAAGGGAAAAGAGGTTCCTCTGGAATGGACTGAGACATCTGGGGGACTCTTGGAATGGTGGCACGAGCCTGGAGTTCCTCTCGCCGTTCCTGTTGAGAGGGCCTCCTCTTGAGATGCGACGGGAACGCCGGGAACTCTTTCCCGACGAAGCAGGGAAAGGATCCCTCATCTCGAGCTATGAGGCGGAAACGGGGCTCCTCTGGATGTGGGCGGGACCCTCGTGATTCCTCTCGAGTGGAGACGGGTATGTCGGGGAACTTCTGGATTTGCACCAAGGGTGTGAAGGACCCTTTCGAAGTTCCAGAGGTGAGGTGTGATCAGCCTCGAGACGCCTCAGCGGAAACGGGCCTCATCTCGCCTGGAGGGGAGAACCTCCTGGATTTTCTCGAGTTGCGGCAGGTCTTCTCGAGTTACGACGGGGACCTCAGGGACCCGCTCTGGTGGCCTCAGGAAAGGCCAGTCCCCATGCGAGTTGATAGGGGACCTCTCGGGATTCCTCTCCCGTCCATGCCGGGGCCTCAGTCCTTGTGTGGAGTCGGGGCCGGAACCTGAGGATTCCTCTCCAGTGTTGACATGGATCTTGGGGTGCTTCTGAGTCCCCCCAGGGGAGTCAGGCCTCGTCTCGAGTGGGGGCATGCACGTGCGCTTTCCTCCCGAGCTGCAGCAGTAGTGTCACGCTTCCTGTTACGTGGATCAAGGGATCTGTGGCTTTCCCTCGAGGCTGTCCCTCGAGGCTTTCCCACGAGGCTTTCCCACAGGGCTGTGCCACGTGCCACCCTGGTGTGAGTCGATCCTCGGCGTGAAAGACGAGCCGGTGAAGGGAAAAGAGGTTCCTCTGGAATGGACTGAGACATCTGGGGGACTCTTGGAATGGTGGCACGACCCTGGAGTTCCTCTCGCCGTTCCTGTTGAGAGGGCCTCCTCTTGAGATGCGACGGGAACGCCGGGAACTCTTTCCCGACGAAGCAGGGAAAGGATCCCTCATCTCGAGCTACGAGGCGGAAACGGGGCTCCTCTGGATGTGGGCGGGACCCTCGTGATTCCTCTCGAGTGGAGACGGCTAGGTCGGGGAACTTTTGATTTGCACCAAGGGTGTGAAGGACCCTTTCGAAGTTCCAGAGGTGAGGTGTGATCAGCCTCGAGACGCCTCAGCGGAAATGGGCCTCATCTCGCCTGGAGGGGAGAACCTCCTGGATTTTCTCGAGTTGCGGCAGGTCTTCTCGAGTTACCACAGGGACCTCATGGACCCGCTCTGGTGGCCTCAGGAAAGGCCAGTCCCCATGCGAGTTGCTAGGGGACCTCCCGGGATTCCTCTCCCGTCCATGCCGGGGCCTCAGTCCTTGTGTGGAGTCGGGGCCGGAACCTGAGGTTTCCTCTCCAGTGTTGCCATGGATCTTGGGGTGCTTCTGAGTCTCCCCAGGGTAGTCAGGCCTCGTCTCGAGTGGGGGCATGCACGTGCGCTTTCCTCCCGAGCTGCAGCAGTAGTGTCACGCTTCCTGTCACGTGGATCAAGGGATCTGTGGCTTTCCCTCGAGGCTGTCCCTCGAGGCTTTCCCACAAGGCTTTCCCACAGGGCTGTGCCAAGTGCCACCTTGGTGTGAGTCGATCCTCGGCGTGAAAGACGAGCCAGTGAAGGGAAAAGAGGTTCCTCTGGAATGGAGTGAGACATCTGGGGGACTCTTGGAATGGTGGCACGACCCTGGAGTTCCTCTCGCCGTTCCTGTTGAGAGGGCCTCCTCTTGAGATGCGACGGGAACGCCGGGAACTCTTTCCCGACGAAGCAGGGAAAGGATCCCTCATCTCGAGCTACGAGGCGGAAACGGGGCTCCTCTGGATGTGGGTGGGACCCTCGTGATTCCTCTCGAGTGGAGACGGGTATGTCGGGGAACTTCTTGATTTGCACCAAGGGTGTGAAGGAGCCTTTCGAAGTTCCAGAGGTGAGGTGTGATAAGCCTCGAGACGCCTCAGTGGAAATGGGCCTCATCTCGCCTGGAGGGGAGAACCTCCTGGATTTTCTCGAGTTGCGGCAGGTCTTCTCGAGTTACGACGGGGACCTCAGGGACCCGCTCTGGTGGCCTCAGGAAAGGCCAGTCCCCATGCGAGTTGCTAGGGGGCCTCTCGGGATTCCTCTCCCGTCCATGCCGGGGCCTCAGTCCTTGTGTGGAGTCGGGGCCGGAACCTGAGGATTCCTCTCCAGTGTTGCCATGGATCTTGGGGTGCTGCTGAGTCTCCCCAGGGGAGTCAGGCCTCTTCTCGAGTGGGGGCATGCACGTGCGCTTTCCTCCCGAGCTGCAGCAGTAGTGTCACGCTTCCTGTTACGTGGATCAAGGGATCTGTGGCTTTCCCTCGAGGCTGTCCCTCGAGGCTTTCCCACGAGGCTTTCCCACAGGGCTGTGCCACGTGCCACCCTGGTGTGAGTCGATCCTCGGCGTGAAAGACGAGCCGGTGAAGGGAAAAGAGGTTCCTCTGGAATGGACTGAGACATCTGGGGGACTCTTGGAATGGTGGCACGACCCTGGAGTTCCTCTCGCCGTTCCTGTTGAGAGGGCCTCCTCTTGAGATGCGACGGGAACGCCGGGAACTCTTTCCCGACGAAGCAGGGAAAGGATCCCTCATCTCGAGCTACGAGGCGGAAACGGGGCTCCTCTGGATGTGGGCGGGACCCTCGTGATTCCTCTCGAGTGGAGACGGCTAGGTCGGGGAACTTTTGATTTGCACCAAGGGTGTGAAGGACCCTTTCGAAGTTCCAGAGGTGAGGTGTGATCAGCCTCGAGACGCCTCAGCGGAAATGGGCCTCATCTCGCCTGGAGGGGAGAACCTCCTCGATTTTCTCGAGTTGCGGCAGGTCTTCTCGAGTTACGACCGGGACCTCAGGGACCCGCTCTGGTGGCCTCAGGAAAGGCCAGTCCCCATGCGACTGGCTAGGGGACCTCTCGGGATTCCTCACCCGTCCATGCCGGGGCCTCAGTCCTTGTGTGGAGTCGGGGCCGGAACCTGAGGATTCCTCTCCAATGTTGCCATGGATCTTGGGGTGCTTCTGAGTCTTCCCAGGGGAGTCAGGCGGCGTCTCGAGTGGGGGCATGCACGTGCGCTTTCCTCCCGATCTGCAGCAGTAGTGTCACGCTTCCTGTCACGTGGATCAAGGGATCTGTGGCTTTCCCTCGAGGCTGTCCCTCGAGGCTTTCCCACGAGGCTTTCCCACAGGGCTGTGCCACGTGCCACCCTGGTGTGAGTCGATCCTCGGCGTGAAAGACGAGCCGGTGAAGGGAAAAGAGGTTCCTCTAGAATGATGTGAGACATCTGGGGGACTCTTGGAATGGTGGCACGACCCTGGAGTTCCTCTCGCCGTTCCTGTTGAGAGGGCCTCCTCTTGAGATGCGACGGGAACGCCGGGAACTCTTTCCCGACGAAGCAGGGAAAGGATCCCTCATCTCGAGCTAAGAGGTAGAAACGGGGCTCCTCTGGATGTGGGCGGGACCCTCGTGATTCCCCTCGAGTGCAGACGGGTATGTCGGGGAACTTCTTGATTTGCACCAAGGGTGTGAAGGACCCTTTCGAAGTTCAAGAGGTGAGGTGTGATCAGCCTCGAGACGCCTCATCGGAAATGGGCCTCATCTCGCCTGAAGGGGAGAACCTCCTGGATTTTCTCGAGTTGTGGCAGGTCTTCTCGAGTTACGACGGGGACCTCAGGGACCCGCTGTGGTGGCCTCAGGAAAGGCCAGTCCCCATGCGAGTTGCTAGGGGACCTCTCGGGATTCCTCTCCCGTCCATGCCGGGGCCTCAGTCCTTGTGTGGAGTCGGGGCCGGAACCTGAGGATTCCTCTCCAGTGTTGCCGTGGATCTTGGGGTGCTTCTGAGTCTCCCCAGGGGAGTCAGGCCTCGTCTCGAATGGGGGCATGCACGTGCGCTTTCCTCCCGAGCTGCAGCAGTAGTGTCACGCTTCCTGTCACGTGGATCAAGGGATCTGTGGCTTTCCCTCGAGGCTGTCCCTCGAGGCTTTCCCACGAGGCTTTCCCACAGGGCTGTGCCACGTGCCACCCTGGTGTGAGTCGATCCTCGGCGTGAAAGACGAGCCAGTGAAGGGAAAAGAGGTTCCTCTTGAATGGACTGAGACATCTGGGGGACTCTTGGAATGGTGGCACGACCCTGGAGTTCCTCTCGCCGTTCCTGTTGAGAGGGCCTCCTCTTGAGATGCGACGGGAACGCCGGGAACTCTTTCCCGACGAAGCAGGGAAAGGATCCCTCATCTCGAGCTACGAGGCGGAAACGGGGCTCCTCTGGATGTGGGCGGGACCCTCGTGATTCCCCTCGAGTGGAGACGGGTATGTCGAGGAACTTCTTGATTTGCACCAAGGGTGTGAAGGAGCCTTTCGAAGTTCCAGAGGTGATGTGTGATCAGCCTCGAGACGCCTCAGTGGAAATGGGCCTCATCTCGCCTGGAGGGGAGAACCTCCTGGATTTTCTCGAGTTGTGGCAGGTCTTCTCGAGTTACGACGGGGACCTCAGGAACCCGCTCTGGTGGCCTCAGGAAAGGCCAGTCCCCATGCGAGTTGCTAGGGGACCTCTCGGGATTCCTCTCCCGTCCATGCCGGGGCCTCAGTCCTTGTGTGGAGTCGGGGCCGGAACCTGAGGATTCCTATCCAGTGTTGCCATGGATCTTGGGGAGCTTCTGAGTCTCCCCAGGGGAGTCAGGCGGCGTCTCGAGTGGGGGCATGCACGTGCGCTTTCCTCCCGAGCTTCAGCAGTAGTGTCACGCTTCCTGTCACGTGGATCAAGGGATCTGTGGCTTTCCCTCGAGGCTGTCCCTCGAGGCTTACCCACGAGGCTTTCCCACAGGGCTGTGCCACGTGCCACCCTGGTGGGAGTCGATCCTCGGCGTGAAAGACGAGCCGGTGAAGTGAAAAGGGGTTCCTCTAGAATGGATTGAGACATCTGGGGGACTCTTGGAATGGTGGCACGACCCTGGAGTTCCTCTCGCCGTTCCTGTTGAGAGGGCCTCCTCTTGAGATGCGACGGGAACGCCGGGAACTCTTTCCCGACGAAGCAGGGAAAGGATCCCTCATCTCGAGCTACGAGGTGGAAACGGGGCTCCTCTGGATGTGGGTGGGACCCTCGTGATTCCTCTCAAGTGGAGACGGGTATGTCGGGGAACTTCTTGATTTGCACCAAGGGTGTGAAGGAGCCTTTCGAAGTTCCAGAGGTGAGGTGTGATCAGCCTCGAGACGCCTCAGCGGAAATGGGCCTCATCTCGCCTGGAGGGGAGAACCTCCTGGATTTTCTCGAGTTGCGGCAGGTCTTCTCGAGTTACGACGGGGACCTCAGGGACCCGCTCTGGTGGCCTCAGGAAAGGCCAGTCCCCATGCGAGTTGCTAGGGGACCTCTCGGGATTCCTCTCCCGTCCATGCCGGGGCCTCAGTCCTTGTGTGGAGTCGGGGCCGGAACCTGAGGATTCCTCTCCAGTGTTGCCATGGATCTTGGGGTGCTTCTGAGTCTCCCCAGGGGAGTCAGGCCTCGTCTCGAGTGGGGGCATGCACGTGCGCTTTCCTCCCGAGCTGCAGCAGTAGTGTCACGCTTCCTGTCACGTGGATCAAGGGATCTGTGGCTTTCCCTCGAGGCTGTCCCTCGAGGCTTTCCCACGAGGCTTTCCCACAGGGCTATGCCACGTGCCACCCTGGTGTGAATCGATCCTCGGCGTGAAAGACGAGCCGGTGAAGGGAAAAGAGTTTCCTCTGGAATGGAGTGAGACATCTGGGGGACTCTTGGAATGGTGGCACGACCCTGGAGTTCCTCTTGCCGTTCCTGTTGAGAGGGCCTCCTCTTGAGATGCGAAGGGAACGCCGGGAACTCTTTCCCGACGAAGCAGGGAAAGGATCCCTAATCTCGAGCTACGTTGCGGAAACGGGACTCCTCTGGATGTGGGCGGGACCCTCGTGATTCCTCTCGAGTGGAGACGGGTATGTCGGGGAACTTCTTGATTTGCACCAAGGGTGTGAAGGAGCCTTTCGAAGTTCCAGAGGTGAGGTGTGATCAGCCTCGAGACGCCTCAGCGGAAAAGGGCCTCATCTCGCCTGGAGGGGAGAACCTCCTGGATTTTCTCGAGTTGCGGCAGGTCTTCTCGAGTTACGACGGGGACCTCAGGGACCCGCTGTGGTGGCCTCAGGAAAGGCCAGTCCCCATGCGAGTTGCTAGGGGACCTCTCGGGATTCCTCTCCCGTCCATGCCGGGGCCTCAGTCCTTGTGTGGAGTCGGGGCCGGAACCTGAGGATTCCTCTCCAGTGTTGCCATGGATCTTGGGGTGCTTCTGAGTCTCCCCAGGGGAGTCAGGCCTCGTCTCGAGTGGGGGCATGCACGTGCGCTTTCCTCCCGAGCTGCAGCAGTAGTGTCACGCTTCCTGTCACGTGGATCAAGGGATCTGTGGCTTTCCCTCGAGGCTGTCCCTCGAGGCTTTCCCACGAGGCTTTCCCACAGGGCTGTGCCACGTGCCACCCTGGTGTGAGTCGATCCTCGGCGTGAAAGACGAGCTGGTGAAGGGAAAAGAGGTTCCTCTGGAATGGAGTGAGACATCTGGGGGACTCTTGGAATGGTGGCACGACCCTGGAGTTCCTCTTGCCGTTCCTGTTGAGAGGGCCTCCTCTTGAGATGCGAAGGGAACGCCGGGAACTCTTTCCCGACGAAGCAGGGAAAGGATCCCTCATCTCGAGCTACGTTGCGGAAACGGGACTCCTCTGGATGTGGGCGGGACCCTCGTGATTCCTCTCGAGTGGAGACGGGTATGTCGGGGAACTTCTTGATTTGCACCAAGGGTATGAAGGAGCCTTTCGAAGTTCCAGAGGTGAGGTGTGATCAGCCTCGAGACGCCTCAGCGGAAATGGGCCTCATCTCGCCTGGAGGGGAGAACCTCCTGGATTTTTTCGAGTTGAGGCAGGTCTTCTCGAGTTACGACGGGGACCTCAGGGACCCGCTGTGGTGGCCTCAGGAAAGGCCAGTCCCCATGCGAGTTGCTAGGGGACCTCTCGGGATTCCTCTCCCGTCCATGCCGGGGCCTCAGTCCTTGTGTGGAGTCGGGGCCGGAACCTGAGGATTCCTCTCCAGTGTTGTCATGGATCTTGGGGAGCTTCTGAGTCTCCCCAGGGGAGTCAGGCGGCGTCTCGAGTGGGAGCATGCACGTGCGCTTTCCTCCCGAGCTTCAGCAGTAGTGTCACGCTTCCTGTCACGTGGATCAAGGGATCTGTGGCTTTCCCTCGAGGCTGTCCCTCGAGGCTTTCCCACGAGGCTTTCCCACAGGGCTGTGCCACGTGCCACCTTGGTGTGAGTCGATCCTCGGCGTGAAAGACGAGCCGGTGAAGGGAAAAGAGGTTCCTCTGGAATGGACTGAGACATCTGGGGGACTCTTGGAATGGTGGCACGACCCTGGAGTTCCTCTCGCCGTTCCTGTTGAGAGGGCCTCCTCTTGAGATGCGACGGGAACGCCGGGAACTCTTTCCCGACGAAGCAGGGAAAGGATCCCTCATCTCGAGCTACGAGGTGGAAACGGGGCTCCTCTGGATGTGGGCGGGACCCTCGTGATTCCTCTCAAGTGGAGACGGGTATGTCGGGGAACTTCTTGATTTGCACCAAGGGTGTGAAGGAGCCTTTCGAAGTTCCAGAGGTGAGGTGAGATCAGCCTCGAGACGCCTCAGCGGAAATGGGCCTCATCTCGCCTGGAGGGGAGAACCTCCTGGATTTTCTCGAGTTGCGGCAGGTCTTCTCGAGTTACGACGGGGACCTCAGGGACCCGCTCTGGTGGCCTCAGGAAAGGCCAGTCCCCATGCGAGTTGCTAGGGGACCTCTCGGGATTCCTCTCCCGTCCATGCCGGGGCCTCAGTCCTTGTGTGGAGTCGGGGCCGGAACCTGAGGATTCCTCTCCAGTGTTGCCATGGATCTTGGGGTGCTTCTGAGTCTCCCCAGGGGAGTCAGGCCTCGTCTCGAGTGGGGGCATGCACGTGCGCTTTCCTCCCGAGCTGCAGCAGTAGTGTCACGCTTCCTGTCACGTGGATCAAGGGATCTGTGGCTTTCCCTCGAGGCTGTCCCTCGAGGCTTTCCCACGAGGCTTTCCCACAGGGCTATGCCACGTGCCACCCTGGTGTGAATCGATCCTCGGCGTGAAAGACGAGCCGGTGAAGGGAAAAGAGGTTCCTCTGGAATGGAGTGAGACATCTGGGGGACTCTTGGAATGGTGGCACGACCCTGGAGTTCCTCTTGCCGTTCCTGTTGAGAGGGCCTCCTCTTGAGATGCGAAGGGAACGCCGGGAACTCTTTCCCGACGAAGCAGGGAAAGGATCCCTAATCTCGAGCTACGTTGCGGAAACGGGACTCCTCTGGATGTGGGCGGGACCCTCGTGATTCCTCTCGAGTGGAGACGGGTATGTCGGGGAACTTCTTGATTTGCACCAAGGGTGTGAAGGAGCCTTTCAAAGTTCCAGAGGTGAGGTGTGATCAGCCTCGAGACGCCTCAGCAGAAAAGGGCCTCATCTCGCCTGGAGGGGAGAACCTCCTGGATTTTCTCGAGTTGCGGCAGGTCTTCTCGAGTTACGACGGGGACCTCAGGGACCCGCTGTGGTGGCCTCAGGAAAGGCCAGTCCCCATGCGAGTTGCTAGGGGACCTCTCGGGATTCCTCTCCCGTCCATGCCGGGGCCTCAGTCCTTGTGTGGAGTCGGGGCCGGAACCTGAGGATTCCTCTCCAGTGTTGCCATGGATCTTGGGGTGCTTCTGAGTCTCCCCAGGGGAGTCAGGCCTCGTCTCGAGTGGGGGCATGCACGTGCGCTTTCCTCCCGAGCTGCAGCAGTAGTGTCACGCTTCCTGTCACGTGGATCAAGGGATCTGTGGCTTTCCCTCGAGGCTGTCCCTCGAGGCTTTCCCACGAGGCTTTCCCACAGGGCTGTGCCACGTGCCACCCTGGTGTGAGTCGATCCTCGGCGTGAAAGACGAGCTGGTGAAGGGAAAAGAGGTTCCTCTGGAATGGAGTGAGACATCTGGGGGACTCTTGGAATGGTGGCACGACCCTGGAGTTCCTCTCGCCGTTCCTGTTGAGAGGGCCTCATCTTGAGATGCGAAGGGAACGCCGGGAACTCTTTCCCGACGAAGCAGGGAAAGGATCCCTCAGCTCGAGCTACGTTGCGGAAACGGGACTCCTCTGGATGTGGGCGGGACCCTCGTGATTCCTCTCGAGTGGAGACGGGTATGTCGGGGAACTTCTTGATTTGCACCAAGGGTATGAAGGAGCCTTTCGAAGTTCCAGAGGTGAGGTGTGATCAGCCTCGAGACGCCTCAGCGGAAATGGGCCTCATCTCGCCTGGAGGGGAGAACCTCCTGGATTTTTTCGAGTTGAGGCAGGTCTTCTCGAGTTACGACGGGGACCTCAGGGACCCGCTGTGGTGGCCTCAGGAAAGGCCAGTCCCCATGCGAGTTGCTAGGGGACCTCTCGGGATTCCTCTCCCGTCCATGCCGGGGCCTCAGTCCTTGTGTGGAGTCGGGGCCGGAACCTGAGGATTCCTCTCCAGTGTTGTCATGGATCTTGGGGAGCTTCTGAGTCTCCCCAGGGGAGTCAGGCGGCGTCTCGAGTGGGAGCATGCACGTGCGCTTTCCTCCCGAGCTTCAGCAGTAGTGTCACGCTTCCTGTCACGTGGATCAAGGGATCTGTGGCTTTCCCTCGAGGCTGCCCTCGAGGCTTTCCCACGAGGCTTTCCCACAGGGCTGTGCCACGTGCCACCTTGGTGTGAGTCGATCCTCGGCGTGAAAGACGAGCCGGTGAAGGGAAAAGAGGTTCCTCTGGAATGGACTGAGACATCTGGGGGACTCTTGCAATGGTGGCACGACCCTGGAGTTCCTCTCGCCGTTCCTGTTGAGAGGGCCTCCTCTTGAGATGCGACGGGAACGCCGGGAACTCTTTCCAGAAGAAGCAGGGAAAGGATCCCTCATCTCGAGCTACGAGGCGGAAACGGGGCTCCTCTGGATGTGGGCGGGACCCTCGTGATTCCTCTCGAGTGGAGACGGGTATGTCGGGGAACTTCTTGATTTGCACCAAGGGTGTGAAGGAGCCTTTCGAAGTTCCAGAGGTGAGGTGTGATCAGCCTCGAGACGCCTCAGCGGAAATGGGCCTCATCTCGCCTGGAGGGGAGAACCTCCTGGATTTTCTCGAGTTGCGGCAGGTCTTCTCGAGTTACGACGGGGACCTCAGGGACCCGCTCTGGTGGCCTCAGGAAAGGCCAGTCCCCATGCGAGTTGCTAGGGGACCTCTCGGGATTCCTCTCCCGTCCATGCCGGGGCCTCAGTCCTTGTGTGGAGTCGGGGCCGGAACCTGAGGATTCCTCTCCAGTGTTGCCATGGATCTTGGGGAGCTTCTGAGTCTCCCCAGGGGAGTCAGGCGGCGTCTCGAGTGGGAGCATGCACGTCCGCTTTCCTCCCGAGCTTCAGCAGTAGTGTCACGCTTCCTGTCACGTGGATCAAGGGATCTGTGGCTTTCCCTCGAGGCTGTCCCTCGAGGCTTTCCCACGAGGCTTTCCCACAGGGCTGTGCCACGTGCCACCCTGGTGTGAGTCGATCCTCAGCGTGAAAGACGAGCCGGTGAAGGGAAAAGAGGTTCCTCTAGAATGGAGTGAGACATCTGGGGGACTCTTGGAATGGTGGCACGACCCTGGAGTTCCTCTCGCCGTTCCTGTTGAGAGGGCCTCCTCTTGAGATGCGACGGGAACGCCGGGAACTCTTTCCCGACGAAGCAGGGAAAGGATCCCTCATCTCGAGCTACGAGGCGGAAACGGGGCTCCTCTGGATGTGGGCGGGACCCTCGTGATTCCTCTCGAGTGGAGACGGGTATGTCGGGGAACTTCTTGATTTGCACCAAGGGTGTGAAGGAGCCTTTCGAAGTTCCAGAGGTGAGGTGTGATCAGCCTCGAGACGCCTCAGCGGAAATGGGCCTCATCTCGCCTGGAGGGGAGAACCTCCTGGATTTTCTCGAGTTGCGGCAGGTCTTCTCGAGTTACGACGGGGACCTCAGGGACCCGCTCTGGTGGCCTCAGGAAAGGCCAGTCCCCATGCGAGTTGCTAGGGGACCTCTCGGGATTCCTCTCCCGTCCATGCCGGGGCCTCAGTCCTTGTGTGGAGTCGGGGCCGGAACCTGAGGATTCCTCTCCAGTGTTGCCATGGATCTTGGGGTGCTTCTGAGTCTCCCCAGGGGAGTCAGGCCTCGTCTCGAGTGGGGGCATGCACGTGCGCTTTCCTCCCGAGCTGCAGCAGTAGTGTCACGCTTCCTGTCACGTGGATCAAGGGATCTGTGGCTTTCCCTCGAGGCTGTCCCTCGAGGCTTTCCCACGAGGCTTTCCCACAGGGCTGTGCCACGTGCCACCCTGGTGTGAGTCGATCCTCGGCGTGAAAGACGAGCCGGTGAAGGGAAAAGAGGTTCCTCTGGAATGGAGTGAGACATCTGGGGGACTCTTGGAATGGTGGCACGACCCTGGAGTTCCTCTCGCCGTTCCTGTTGAGAGGGCCTCCTCTTGAGATGCGACGGGAACGCCGGGAAATCTTTCCCGACGAAGCAGGGAAAGGATCCCTCATCTCGAGCTACGAGGCGGAAACGAGGCTCCTCTGGATGTGGGCAGGACCCTCGTGATTCCCCTCGAGTGGAGACGGGTATGTCGAGGAACTTCTTGATTTGCACCAAGGGTGTGAAGGAGCCTTTCGAAGTTCCAGAGGTGAGGTGTGATCATCCTCGAGACGCTTCAGCGGAAATGGGCCTCATCTCGCCCTGAGGGGAGAACCTCCTGGATTTTCTCGAGTTGCGGCAGGTCTTCTCGAGTTACCACAGGGACCTCAGGGACCCGCTCTGGTGGCCTCAGGAAAGGACAGTCCCCATGCGAGTTTCTAGGGGACCTCTCGGGATTCCTCGCCCGTCCATGCCGGGGCCTCAGTCCTTGTGTGGAGTCGGGGCCGGAACCTGAGGATTCCTCTCCAGTGTTGCCATGGATCTTAGGGAGCTTCTGAGTCTCCCCAGGGGAGTCAGGCCTCGTCTCGAGTGGGGGCATGCACGTGCGCTTTCCTCCCGAGCTGCAGCAGTAGTGTCACGCTTCCTGTCACGTGGATCAAGGGATCTGTGGCTTTCCCTCGAGGCTGTCCCTCGAGGCTTTCCCACGAGGCTTTCCCACAGGGCTGTGCCACGTGCCACCTTGGTGTGAGTCGATCCTCGGCGTGAAAGACGAGCCGGTGAAGGGAAAAGAGGTTCCTCTGGAATGGACTGAGACATCTGGGGGACTCTTGGAATGGTGGCACGAGCCTGGAGTTCCTCTCGCCGTTCCTGTTGAGAGGGCCTCCTCTTGAGATGCGATGGGAACGCCGGGAACTCTTTCCCGACGAAACAGTGAAAGAATCCCTCATCTCGAGCTACGAGGCGGAAACGGGGCTCCTCTGGATGTGGGCGGGACCCTCGTGATTCCTCTCGAGTGGAGACGGGTATGTCGGGGAACTTCTTGAGTTGCACCAAGGCTGTGAAGGACCCTTTCGAAGTTCCAGAGGTGAGGTGTGATCAGCGTCGAGACGCCTCAGCGGAAATGGGCCTCATCTCGCCTGGAGGGGAGAACCTCCTGGATTTTCTCGAGTTGCGGCAGGTCTTCTCGAGTTACGACGGGGACCTCAGGGACCCGCTCTGGTGGCCTCAGGAAAGGCCAGTCCCCATGCGAGTTGCTAGGGGACCTCTCGGGATTCCTCTCCCGTCCATGCCGGGGCCTCAGTCCTTGTGTGGAGTCGGGGCCGGAACCTGAGGATTCCTCTCCAGTGTTGCCATGGATCTTGGGGTGCTTCTGAGGCTCCCCAGGGGAGTCAGGCCTCGTCTCGAGTGGGGGCATGCACGTGCGCTTTCCTCCCGAGCTGCAGCAGTAGTGTCACGCTTCCTGTCACGTGGATCAAGCAATCTGTGGCTTTCCCTCGAGGCTGTCCCTCGAGGCTTTCCCACGAGGCTTTCCCACAGGGCTGTGCCACATGCCACCTTGGTGTGAGTCGATCCTCGGCGTGAAAGACGAGCCGGTGAAGGGAAAAGAGGTTCCTCTGGAATGGACTGAGACATCTAGGGGACTCTTGGAATGGTGGCACGACCCTGGAGTTCCTCTCGCCGTTCCTGTTGAGAGGGCCTCCTCTTGAGATGCGACGGGAAAGCCGGGAACTCTTTCCCGACGAAGCAGGGAAAGGATCCCTCATCTCGAGCTACGAGGCGGAAACGGGGCTCCTATGGATGTGGGCGGGACCCTCGTGATTCCTCTCGAGTGGAGACGGGTATGTCGGGGAACTTCTGGATTTGCACCAAGGGTGTGAAGGACCCTTTCGAAGTTCCAGAGGTGAGGTGTGATCAGCCTCGAGACGCCTCAGCGGAAATGGGCCTCATCTCGCCTGGAGGGGAGAACCTCCTGGATTTTCTCGAGTTGCGGCAGGTCTTCTCGAGTTACGACGGGGACCTCAGGGACCCGCTCTGGTGGCCTCAGGAAAGGCCAGTCCCCATGCGCGTTGCTAGGGGACCTCTCGGGATTCCTCTCCCGTCCATGCCGGGGCCACAGTCCTTGTGTGGAGTCGCGGCCGGAACCTGAGGATTCCTCTCCAGTGTTGCCATGGATCTTGGGGTGCTTCTGAGTCTCCCCAGGGGAGTCAGGCCTCGTCTCGAGTGGGGGCATGCACGTGCGCTTTCCTCCCGAGCTGCAGCAGTAGTGTCACGCTTGCTGTCACGTGGATCAAGGGATCTGTGGCTTTCCCTCGAGGCTGTCCCTCGAGGCTTTCCCACGAGGCTTTCCCACAGGGCTGTGCCACGTGCCACCTTGGTGTGAGTCGATCCTCGGCTTGAAAGACGAGCCGGTGAAGGGAAAAGAGGTTCCTCTGGAATGGACTGAGACATCTGGGGGACTCTTGGAATGGTGACACGACCCTGGAATTCCTCTCGCCGTTCCTGTTGAGAGGGCCTCCTCTTGAGATGCGACGGGAACGCCGGGAACTCTTTCCCGACGAAGCAGGGAAAGGATCCCTCATCTCGAGCTACGAGGCGGAAACGGGGCTCCTCTGGATGTGGGCGGGACCCTCGTGATTCCTCTCGAGTGGAGACGGGTATGTCTGGGAACTTCTTGATTTGCACCAAGGGTGTGAAGGAGCCTTTCGAAGTTCCAGAGGTGAGGTGTGATCAGCCTCGAGACGCCTCAGCGGAAATGGGCCTCATCACGCCTGGAGGGGAGAACCTCCTGGATTTTCTCGAGTTGCGGCAGGTCTTCTCGAGTTACGACGGGGACCTCAGGGACCCGCTGTGGTGGCCTCAGGAAAGGCCAGTCCCCATGCGAGTTGCTAGGGGACCTCTCGGGATTCCTCTCCCGTCCATGCCGGGGCCTCAGTCCTTGTGTGGAGTCGGGGCCGGAACCTGAGGATTCCTCTCCAGTGTTGCCATGGATCTTGGGGTGCTTCTGAGTCTCCCCAGGGGAGTCAGGCCTCGTCTCGAGTGGGGGCATGCACGTGCGCTTTCCTCCCGAGCTGCAGCAGTAGTGTCACGCTTCCTGTCACGTGGATCAAGGGATCTGTGGCTTTCCCTCGAGGCTGTCCCTCGAGGCTTTCCCACGAGGCTTTCCCACAGGGCTGTGCCACGTACCACCTTGGTGTGAGTCGATCCTCGGCGTGAAAGACTAGCCGGGGAAGGGAAAAGAGGTTCCTCTGGAATGGAGTGAGACATCTGGGGGACTCTTGGAATGGTGGCACGACCCTGGAGTTCCTCTCGCCGTTCCTGTTGAGAGGGCCTCCTCTTGAGATGCGACGGGAACGCCGGGAACTCTTTCCCGACGAAGCAGGGAAAGGATCCCTCATCTCAAGCTACGAGGCGGAAACGGGGCTCCTCTGGATGTGGGCGGGGCCCTCGTGATTCCTCTCGAGTGGAGACGGGTATGTCGGGGAACTTCTTGATTTGCACCAAGGGTGTGAAGGACCCTTTCGAAGTTCCAGAGGTGAGGTGTGATCAGCCTCGAGACGCCTCAGCGGAGATGGGCCTCATCTCGCCTGGAGGGGAGAACCTCCTGGATTTTCTCGAGTTGCGGCAGGTCTTCTCGAGTTACGACGGGGACCTCAGGGACCCGCTCTGGTGGCCTCAGGAAAGGCCAGTCCCCATGCGAGTTGCTAGGGGACCTCTCGGGATTCCTCTCCCGTCCATGCCGGGGCCTCAGTCCTTGTGTGGAGTCGGGGCCGGAACCTGAGGATTCCTCTCCAGTGTTGCCATGGATCTTGGGGTGCTTCTGAGTCTCCCCAGGGGAGTCAGGCCTCGTCTCGAGTGGGGGCATGCACGTGCCCTTTCCTCCCGAGCTGCAGCAGTAGTGTCACGCTTCCTGTCACGTGGATCAAGGGATCTGTGGCTTTCCCTCGAGGCTGTCCCTCGAGGCTTTCCCACGAGGCTTTCCCACAGGGCTGTGCCACGTGCCACCTTGGTGTGAGTCGATCCTCGGCGTGAAAGACGAGCGGGTGAAGGGAAAAGAGGTTCCTCTGGAATGGACTGAGACATCTGGGGGACTCTTGGAATGGTGGCACGACCCTGGAGTTCCTCTCGCCGTTCCTGTTGAGAGGGCCTCCTCTTGAGATGCGACGGGAACGCCGGGAACTCTTTCCCGACGAAGCAGGGAAAGGATCCCTCATCTCGAGCTACGAGGCGGAAACGGGGCTCCTCTGGATGTGGGCGGGACCCTCGTGATTCCTCTCGAGTGGAGACGGGTATGTCGGGGAACTTCTTGATTTGCACCAAGGGTGTGAAGGACCCTTTCGAAGTTCCAGAGGTGAGGTGTGATCAGCCTCGAGACGCCTCAGCGGAGATGGGCCTCATCTCGCCTGGAGGGGAGAACCTCCTGGATTTTCTCGAGTTGCGGCAGGTCTTCTCGAGTTACGACGGGGACCTCCGGGACCCGCTCTGGTGGCCTCAGGAAAGGCCAGTCCCCATGCGAGTTGCTAGGGGACCTCTCGGGATTCCTCTCCCGTCCATGCCGGGGCCTCAGTCCTTGTGTGGAGTCGGGGCCGGAACCTGAGGATTCCTCTCCAGTGTTGCCATGGATCTTGGGGTGCTTCTGAGTCTCCCCAGGGGACTCAGGCCTCGTCTCGAGTGGGGGCATGCACGTGCGCTTTCCTCCCGAGCTGCAGCAGTAGTGTCACGCTTCCTGTCACGTGGATCAAGGGATCTGTGGCTTTCCCTCGAGGCTGTCCCTCGAGGCTTTCCCACGAGGCTTTCCCACAGGGCTGTGCCACGTGCCACCTTGGTGTGAGTCGATCCTCGGCGTGAAAGACGAGCCGGTGAAGGGAAAAGAGGTTCCTCTGGAATGTACTGAGACATCTGGGGGACTCTTGGAATGGTGGCACGACCCTGGAGGTCCTCTCGCCGTTCCTGTTGAGAGGGCCTCCTCTTGAGATGCGACGGGAACGCCGGGAACTCTTTCCCGACGAAGCAGGGAAAGGATCCCTCATCTCGAGCTACGAGGCGGAAACGGGGCTCCTCTGGATGTGGGCGGGACCCTCGTGATTCCTCTCGAGTGGAGACGGGTATGTCGGGGAACTTCTTGATTTGCACCAAGGGTGTGAAGGACCCTTTCGAAGTTCCAGAGGTGAGGTGTGATCAGCCTCGAGACGCCTCAGCGGAAATGGGCCTCATCTCGCCTGGAGGGGAGAACCTCCTGGATTTTCTCGAGTTGCGGCAGGTCTTCTCGAGTTACGACGGGGACCACAGGGACCCGCTCTGGTGGCCTCAGGAAAGGCCAGTCCCCATGCGAGTTGCTAGGGGACCTCTCGGGATTCCTCTCCCGTCCATGCCGGGGCCTCAGTCCTTGTGTGGAGTCGGGGCCGGAACCTGAGGATTCCTCTCCAGTGTTGCCATGGATCTTGGGGTGCTTCTGAGTCTCCCCAGGGGAGTCAGGCCTCGTCTCGAGTGGGGGCATGCACGTGCGCTTTCCTCCCGAGCTGCAGCAGTAGTGTCACGCTTCCTGTCACGTGGATCAAGGGATCTGTGGCTTTCCCTCGAGGCTGTCCCTCGAGGCTTTCCCACGAGGCTTTCCCACAGGGCTGTGCCACGTGCCACCTTGGTGTGAGTCGATCCTCGGCCTGAAAGACGAGCCGGTGAAGGGAAAAGAGGTTCCTCTGGAATGGACTGAGACATCTGGGGGACTCTTGGAATGGTGGCACGACCCTGGAGGTCCTCTCGCCGTTCCTGTTGAGAGGGCCTCCTCTTGAGATGCGACGGGAACGCCGGGAACTCTTTCCCGACGAAGCAGGGAAAGGATCCCTCATCTCGAGCTACGAGGCGGAAACGGGGCTCCTCTGGATGTGGGCGGGACCCTCGTGATTCCTCTCGAGTGGAGACGGCTAGGTCGGGGAACTTCTTGATTTACAGCAAGGGTGTGAAGGAGCCTTTCGAAGTTCCAGAGGTGAGGTGTGATCCGCCTCGTGACACCTCAGCGGAAATGGGCCTCATCTCGCCTGGAGGGGAGAACCTCCTGGATTTTCTCGAGTTGCGGCAGGTCTTCACGAGTTACGACGGGGACCTCAGGGACCCGCTCTGGTGGCCTCAGGAAAGGCCAGTCCCCATGCGAGTTGCTAGGGGACCTCTCGGGATTCCTCTCCCGTCCATGCCGGGTCCTCAGTCCTTGTGTGGAGTCGGGGCCGGAACCTGAGGATTCCTCTCCAGTGTTGCCATGGATCTTGGGGTGCTTCTGAGTCTCCCCAGGGGAGTCAGGCCTCGTCTCGAGGTGGGGCATGCACGTGCGCTTTCCTCCCGAGCTGCAGCAGTAGTGTCACGCTTCCTGTCACGTGGATCAAGGGTTCTGTGGCTTTCCCTCGAGGCTGTCCCTCGAGGCTTTCCCACGAGGCTTTCCCACAGGGCTGTGCCACGTGCCACCTTGGTGTGAGTCGATCCTCGGCGTGAAAGACGAGCCGGTGAAGGGAAAAGAGGTTCCTCTGGAATGGACTGAGACATCTGGGGGACTCTTGGAATGGTGGCACTACGCTGGAGTTCCTCTCGCCGTTCCTGTTGAGAGGGCCTCCTCTTGAGATGCGACGGGAACGCCGGGAACTCTTTCCCGACGAAGCAGGGATAGGATCCCTCATCTCGAGCTACGAGGCGGAAACGGGGCTCCTCTGGATGTGGGCGGGACCCTCGTGATTCCTCTCGAGTGGAGACGGGTATGTCGGGGAACTTCTTGATTTGCACCAAGGGTATGAAGGAGCCTTTCGAAGTTCCAGAGGTGAGGTGTGATCAGCCTCGAGACGCCTCAGCGGAAATGGGCCTCATCTCGCCTGGAGGGGAGAACCTCCTGGATTTTTTCGAGTTGAGGCAGGTCTTCTCGAGTTACGACGGGGACCTCAGGGACCCGCTGTGGTGGCCTCAGGAAAGGCCAGTCCCCATGCGAGTTGCTAGGGGACCTCTCGGGATTCCTCTCCCGTCCATGCCGGGGCCTCAGTCCTTGTGTGGAGTCGGGGCCGGAACCTGAGGATTCCTCTCCAGTGTTGTCATGGATCTTGGGGAGCTTCTGAGTCTCCCCAGGGGAGTCAGGCGGCGTCTCGAGTGGGAGCATGCACGTGCGCTTTCCTCCCGAGCTTCAGCAGTAGTGTCACGCTTCCTGTCACGTGGATCAAGGGATCTGTGGCTTTCCCTCGAGGCTGCCCTCGAGGCTTTCCCACGAGGCTTTCCCACAGGGCTGTGCCACGTGCCACCTTGGTGTGAGTCGATCCTCGGCGTGAAAGACGAGCCGGTGAAGGGAAAAGAGGTTCCTCTGGAATGGACTGAGACATCTGGGGGACTCTTGCAATGGTGGCACGACCCTGGAGTTCCTCTCGCCGTTCCTGTTGAGAGGGCCTCCTCTTGAGATGCGACGGGAACGCCGGGAACTCTTTCCCGAAGAAGCAGGGAAAGGATCCCTCATCTCGAGCTACGAGGCGGAAACGGGGCTCCTCTGGATGTGGGCGGGACCCTCGTGATTCCTCTCGAGTGGAGACGGGTATGTCGGGGAACTTCTTGATTTGCACCAAGGGTGTGAAGGAGCCTTTCGAAGTTCCAGAGGTGAGGTGTGATCAGCCTCGAGACGCCTCAGCGGAAATGGGCCTCATCTCGCCTGGAGGGGAGAACCTCCTGGATTTTCTCGAGTTGCGGCAGGTCTTCTCGAGTTACGACGGGGACCTCAGGGACCCGCTCTGGTGGCCTCAGGAAAGGCCAGTCCCCATGCGAGTTGCTAGGGGACCTCTCGGGATTCCTCTCCCGTCCATGCCGGGGCCTCAGTCCTTGTGTGGAGTCGGGGCCGGAACCTGAGGATTCCTCTCCAGTGTTGCCATGGATCTTGGGGAGCTTCTGAGTCTCCCCAGGGGAGTCAGGCGGCGTCTCGAGTGGGAGCATGCACGTCCGCTTTCCTCCCGAGCTTCAGCAGTAGTGTCACGCTTCCTGTCACGTGGATCAAGGGATCTGTGGCTTTCCCTCGAGGCTGTCCCTCGAGGCTTTCCCACGAGGCTTTCCCACAGGGCTGTGCCACGTGCCACCCTGGTGTGAGTCGATCCTCAGCGTGAAAGACGAGCTGGTGAAGGGAAAAGAGGTTCCTCTAGAATGGAGTGAGACATCTGGGGGACTCTTGGAATGGTGGCACGACCCTGGAGTTCCTCTCGCCGTTCCTGTTGAGAGGGCCTCCTCTTGAGATGCGACGGGAACGCCGGGAACTCTTTCCCGACGAAGCAGGGAAAGGATCCCTCATCTCGAGCTACGAGGCGGAAACGGGGCTCCTCTGGATGTGGGCGGGACCCTCGTGATTCCTCTCGAGTGGAGACGGGTATGTCGGGGAACTTCTTGATTTGCACCAAGGGTGTGAAGGAGCCTTTCGAAGTTCCAGAGGTGAGGTGTGATCAGCCTCGAGACGCCTCAGCGGAAATGGGCCTCATCTCGCCTGGAGGGGAGAACCTCCTGGATTTTCTCGAGTTGCGGCAGGTCTTCTCGAGTTACGACGGGGACCTCAGGGACCCGCTCTGGTGGCCTCAGGAAAGGCCAGTCCCCATGCGAGTTGCTAGGGGACCTCTCGGGATTCCTCTCCCGTCCATGCCGGGGCCTCAGTCCTTGTGTGGAGTCGGGGCCGGAACCTGAGGATTCCTCTCCAGTGTTGCCATGGATCTTGGGGTGCTTCTGAGTCTCCCCAGGGGAGTCAGGCCTCGTCTCGAGTGGGGGCATGCACGTGCGCTTTCCTCCCGAGCTGCAGCAGTAGTGTCACGCTTCCTGTCACGTGGATCAAGGGATCTGTGGCTTTCCCTCGAGGCTGTCCCTCGAGGCTTTCCCACGAGGCTTTCCCACAGGGCTGTGCCACGTGCCACCCTGGTGTGAGTCGATCCTCGGCGTGAAAGACGAGCCGGTGAAGGGAAAAGAGGTTCCTCTGGAATGGAGTGAGACATCTGGGGGACTCTTGGAATGGTGGCACGACCCTGGAGTTCCTCTCGCCGTTCCTGTTGAGAGGGCCTCCTCTTGAGATGCGACGGGAACGCCGGGAAATCTTTCCCGACGAAGCAGGGAAAGGATCCCTCATCTCGAGCTACGAGGCGGAAACGAGGCTCCTCTGGATGTGGGCAGGACCCTCGTGATTCCCCTCGAGTGGAGACGGGTATGTCGAGGAACTTCTTGATTTGCACCAAGGGTGTGAAGGAGCCTTTCGAAGTTCCAGAGGTGAGGTGTGATCATCCTCGAGACGCTTCAGCGGAAATGGGCCTCATCTCGCCCTGAGGGGAGAACCTCCTGGATTTTCTCGAGTTGCGGCAGGTCTTCTCGAGTTACGACGGCGACCTCAGGAACCCGCTCTGGTGGCCTCAGGAAAGGCCAGTCCCCATGCGAGTTGCTAGGGGACCTCTCGGGATTCCTCTCCCGTCCATGCCGGTGCCTCAGTCCTTGTGTGGAGTCGGGGCTGGAACCTGAGGATTCCTGTCCAGTGTTGCGATGGATCTTGGGGAGCTTCTGAGTCTCCCCAGGGGAGTCAGGCCTCGTCTCGAGTGGGGGCATGCACGTGCGCTTTCCTCCCGAGCTTCAGCAGTAGTGTCACGCTTCCTGTCACGTGGATCAAGGGATCTGTGGCTTTCCCTCGAGGCTGTCCCTCGAGGCTTTCCCACGAGGCTTTCCCACAGGGCTGTGCCACGTGCCACCTTGGTGTGAGTCGATCCTCGGCGTGAAAGACGAGCCGGTGAAGGGAAAAGAGGTTCCTCTGGAATGGACTGAGACATCTGGGGGACTCTTGGAATGGTGGCACGACCCTGGAGTTCCTCTCGCCGTTCCTGTTGAGAGGGCCTCCTCTTGAGATGCGACGGGAACGCCGGGAACTCTTTCCCGACGAAGCAGGGAAAGGATCCCTCATCTAGAGCTACGAGGCGGAAACGGGGCTCCTCTGGATGTGGGCGGGACCCTCGTGATTCCTCTCGAGTGGAGACGGGTATGTCTGGGAACTTCTTTATTTCCACCAAGGGTGTGAAGGAGCCTTTCGAAGTTCCAGAGGTGAGGTGTGATCAGCCTCGAGACGCCTCAGCGGAAATGGGCCTCATCTCGCCTGGAGGGGAGAACCTCCTGGATTTTCTCGAGTTGCGGCAGGTCTTCTCGAGTTACCACAGGGACCTCAGGGACCCGCTCTGGTGGCCTCAGGAAAGGACAGTCCCCATGCGAGTTTCTAGGGGACCTCTCGGGATTCCTCGCCCGTCCATGCCGGGGCCTCAGTCCTTGTGTGGAGTCGGGGCCGGAACCTGAGGATTCCTCTCCAGTGTTGCCATGGATCTTAGGGAGCTTCTGAGTCTCCCAGGGGAGTCAGGCCTCGTCTCGAGTGGGGGCATGCACGTGCGCTTTCCTCCCGAGCTGCAGCAGTAGTGTCACGCTTCCTGTCACGTGGATCAAGGGATCTGTGGCTTTCCCTCGAGGCTGTCCCTCGAGGCTTTCCCACGAGGCTTTCCCACAGGGCTGTGCCACGTGCCACCTTGGTGTGAGTCGATCCTCGGCGTGAAAGACGAGCCGGTGAAGGGAAAAGAGGTTCCTCTGGAATGGACTGAGACATCTGGGGGACTCTTGGAATGGTGGCACGTCCCTGGAGTTCCTCTCGCCGTTCCTGTTGAGAGGGCCTCCTCTTGAGATGCGACGGGAACGCCGGGAACTCTTTCCCGACGAAGCAGGGAAAGGATCCCTCATCTCGAGCTACGAGGCGGAAACGGGGCTCCTCTGGATGTGGGCGGGACCCTCGTGATTCCTCTCGAGTGGAGACGGGTATGTCGCGGAACTTCTTGATTTGCACCAAGGGTGTGAAGGACCCTTTCGAAGTTCCAGAGGTGAGGTGTGATCAGCCTGGAGACGCCTCAGCGGAAATGGGCCTCATCTCGCCTGGAGGGGAGAACCTCCTGGATTTTCTCGAGTTGCGGCAGGTCTTCTCGAGTTTCGACGGGGACCTCAGGGACCCGCTCTGGTGGCCTCAGGAAAGGCCAGTCCCCATGCGAGTTGCTAGGGGACCTCTCGGGATTCCTCTCCCGTCCATGCCGGGGCCTCAGTCCTTGTGTGGAGTCGGGGCCGGAACCTGAGGATTCCTCTCCAGTGTTGCCATGGATCTTGGGGTGCTTCTGAGTCTCCCCACGGGAGTCAGGCCTCGTCTCGAGGTGGGGCATGCACGTGCGCTTTCCTCCCGAGCTGCAGCAGTAGTGTCACGCTACCTGTCACGTGGATCAAGGGATCTGTGGCTTTCCCTCGAGGCTGTCCCTCGAGGCTTTCGCATGAGGCTTTCCCACAGGGCTGTGCCACGTGCCACCTTGGTGTGAGTCAATCCTCGGCGTGAAAGACGAGCCGGTGAAGGGAAAAGAGGTTCCTCTGGAATGGACTGAGACATCTGGGGGACTCTTGGAATGGTGGCACGAGCCTGGAGTTCCTCTCGCCGTTCCTGTTGAGAGGGCCTCCTCTTGAGATGCGATGGGAACGCCGGGAACTCTTTCCCGACGAAACAGTGAAAGAATCCCTCATCTCGAGCTACGAGGCGGAAACGGGGCTCCTCTGGATGTGGGCGGGACCCTCGTGATTCCTCTCGAGTGGAGACGGGTATGTCGGGGAACTTCTTGAGTTGCACCAAGGCTGTGAAGGACCCTTTCGAAGTTCCAGAGGTGAGGTGTGATCAGCGTCGAGACGCCTCAGCGGAAATGGGCCTCATCTCGCCTGGAGGGGAGAACCTCCTGGATTTTCTCGAGTTGCGGCAGGTCTTCTCGAGTTACGACGGGGACCTCAGGGACCCGCTCTGGTGGCCTCAGGAAAGGCCAGTCCCCATGCGAGTTGCTAGGGGACCTCTCGGGATTCCTCTCCCGTCCATGCCGGGGCCTCAGTCCTTGTGTGGAGTCGGGGCCGGAACCTGAGGATTCCTCTCCAGTGTTGCCATGGATCTTGGGGTGCTTCTGAGGCTCCCCAGGGGAGTCAGGCCTCGTCTCGAGTGGGGGCATGCACGTGCGCTTTCCTCCCGAGCTGCAGCAGTAGTGTCACGCTTCCTGTCACGTGGATCAAGCAATCTGTGGCTTTCCCTCGAGGCTGTCCCTCGAGGCTTTCCCACGAGGCTTTCCCACAGGGCTGTGCCACGTGCCACCTTGGTGTGAGTCGATCCTCGGCGTGAAAGACGAGCCGGTGAAGGGAAAAGAGGTTCCTCTGGAATGGACTGAGACATCTAGGGGACTCTTGGAATGGTGGCACGACCCTGGAGTTCCTCTCGCCGTTCCTGTTGAGAGGGCCTCCTCTTGAGATGCGACGGGAAAGCCGGGAACTCTTTCCCGACGAAGCAGGGAAAGGATCCCTCATCTCGAGCTACGAGGCGGAAACGGGGCTCCTATGGATGTGGGCGGGACCCTCGTGATTCCTCTCGAGTGGAGACGGGTATGTCGGGGAACTTCTGGATTTGCACCAAGGGTGTGAAGGACCCTTTCGAAGTTCCAGAGGTGAGGTGTGATCAGCCTCGAGACGCCTCAGCGGAAATGGGCCTCATCTCGCCTGGAGGGGAGAACCTCCTGGATTTTCTCGAGTTGCGGCAGGTCTTCTCGAGTTACGACGGGGACCTCAGGGACCCGCTCTGGTGGCCTCAGGAAAGGCCAGTCCCCATGCGAGTTGCTAGGGGACCTCTCGGGATTCCTCTCCCGTCCATGCCGGGGCCTCAGTCCTTGTGTGGAGTCGGGGCCGGAACCTGAGGATTCCTCTCCAGTGTTGCCATGGATCTTCGGGTGCTTCTGAGTCTCCCCAGGGGAGTCAGGCCTCGTCTCGAGTGGGGGCATGCACGTGCGCTTTCCTCCCGATCTGCAGCAGTAGTGTCACGCTTCCTGTCACGTGTATCAAGCAATCTGTGGATTTCCCTCGAGGCTGTCCCTCGAGGCTTTCCCACGAGGCTTTCCCACAGGGCTGTGCCGCGTGCCACCTTGGTGTGAGTCGATCCTCGGCGTGAAAGACGAGCCGGTGAAGGGAAAAGAGGTTCCTCTGGAATGGACTGAGACATCTAGGGGACTCTTGGAATGGTGGCACGACACTGGAGTTCCTCTCGCCGTTCCTGTTGAGAGGGCCTCCTCTTGAGATGCGACGGGAAAGCCGGGAACTCTTTCCCGAAGAAGCAGGGAAAGGATCCCTCATCTCGAGCTACGAGGCGGAAACGGGGCTCCTCTGGATGTGGGTGGGACCCTCGTGATTCCTCTCGAGTGGAGACGGGTATGTCGGGGAACTTCTGGATTTGCACCAAGGGTGTGAAGGACCCTTTGGAAGTTCCAGAGGTGAGGTGTGATCAGCCTCGACGCCTCAGCGGAAATGGGCCTCATCTCGCCTGGAGGGTAGAACCTCCTGGATTTTCTCGAGTTGCGGCAGGTCTTCTCGAGTTACGACGGGGACCTCAGGGACCCGCTCTGGTGGCCTCAGGAAAGGCCAGTCCCCATGCGAGTTGCTAGGGGACCTCTCGGGATTCCTCTCCCGTCCATGCCAGGGCCTCAGTCTTTGTTTGGAGTCGGGGCCGGAACCTGAGGATTCCTCTCCAGTGTTGCCATGGATCTTGGGGTGCTTCTGAGTCTCCCCAGGGGAGTCAGGCCTCGTCTCGAGTGGGGGCATGCACGTGCGCTTTCCTCCCGAGCTGCAGCAGTAGTGTCACGCTTCCTGTCACGTAGATCAAGGGATCTGTGGCTTTCCCTCGAGGCTGTCCCTCGAGGCTTTCCCACGAGGCTTTCCCACAGGGCTGTGCCACGTGCCACCTTGGTGTGAGTCGATCCTCGGCGTGAAAGACGAGCCAGTGAAGGGAAAAGAGGTTCCTCTGGAATGGACTGAGACATCTGGGGGACTCTTGGAATGGTGGCACGACCCTGGAGTTCCTCTCGCCGTTCCTGTTGAGAGGGCCTCCTCTTGAGATGCGACGGGAACGCCGGGAACTCTTTCCCGACGAAGCAGGGAAAGGATCCCTCATCTCGAGCTACGAGGCGGAAACGGGGCTCCTCTGGATGTGGGCGGGACCCTCGTGATTCCTCTCGAGTGGAGACGGGTATGTTGGGGAACTTCTTGATTTGCACCAAGGGTGTGAATGACCCTATCGAAGTTCCAGAGCGGAGGTGTGATCAGCCTCGAGACGCCTCAGCGGAAATGGGCCTCATCTCGCCTGGAGGGGAGAACCTCCTGGATTTTCTCGAGTTGCGGCAGGTCTTCTCGAGTTACGACGGGGACCTCAGGGACCCGCTCTGGTGGCCTCAGGAAAGGCCAGTCCCCATGCGAGTTGCTAGGGGACCTCTCGGGATTCCTCTCCCGTCCATGCCGGGGCCTCAGTCCTTGTGTGGAGTCGGGGCCGGAACCTGAGGATTCCTCTCCAGTGTTGCCATGGATCTTGGGGTGCTTCTGAGTCTCCCCAGGGGAGTCAGGCCTCGTCTCGAGTGGGGGCATGCACGTGCGCTTTCCTCCCGAGCTGCAGCAGTAGTGTCACGCTTCCTGTCACGTGGATCAAGGGATCTGTGGCTTTCCCTCGAGGCTGTCGCTCGAGGCTTTCCCACGAGGCTTTCCCACAGGGCTGTGCCACGTGCCACCTTGGTGTGAGTCGATCCTCGGCGTGAAAGACGAGCCAGTGAAGGGAAAAGAGGTTCCTCTGGAATGGACTGAGACATCTGGGGGACTCTTGGAATGGTGGCACGACCCTGGAGTTCCTCTCGCCGTTCCTGTTGAGAGGGCCTCCTCTTGAGATGCGACGGGAACGCCGGGAACTCTTTCCCGACGAAGCAGGGAAAGGATCCCTCATCTCGAGCTACGAGGCGGAAACGGGGCTCCTCTGGATGTGGGCGGGACCCTCGTGATTCCTCTCGAGTGGAGACGGGTATGTCGGGGAACTTCTTGATTTGCACCAAGGGTGTGAAGGAGCCTTTCGAAGTTCCAGAGGGGAGGTGTGATCAGCCTCGAGACGCCTCAGCGGAAATGGGCCTCATCTCGCCTGGAGGGGAGAACCTCCTGGATTTTCTCGAGTTGCGGCAGGTCTTCTCGAGTTACGACGGGGACCTCAGGGACCCGCTCTGGTGGCCTCAGGAAAGGCCAGTCCCCATGCGAGTTGCTAGGGGACCACTCGGGATTCCTCTCCCGTCCATGCCAGGGCCTCAGTCCTTGTGTGGATTCGGGGCCGGAACCTGAGGATTCCTCTCCAGTGTTGCCATGGATCTTGGGGTGCTTCTGAGTCTCCCCAGGGGAGTCAGGCCTCGTCTCGAGTGGGGGCATGCACGTGCGCTTTCCTCCCGAGCTGCAGCAGTAGTGTCACGCTTCCTGTCACGTGGATCAAGGGATCTGTGGCTTTCCCTCGAGGCTGTCCCTCGAGGCTTTCCCACGAGGCTTTCCCACAGGGCTGTTCCACGTGCCACCTTGGTGTGAGACGATCCTCGGCGTGAAAGACGAGCCAGTGAAGGGAAAAGAGGTTCCTCTGGAATGGACTGAGACATCTGGGGGACTCTTGGAATGGTGGCACGACCCTGGAGTTCCTCTCGCCGTTCCTGTTGAGAGGGCCTCCTCTTGAGATGCGACGGGAACGCCGGGAACTCTTTCCCGACGAAGCAGGGAAAGGATCCCTCATCTCGAGCTACGAGGCGGAAACGGGGCTCCTCTGGATGTGGGCGGGACCCTCGTGATTCCTCTCGAGTGGAGACGGGTATGTTGGGGAACTTCTTGATTTGCACCAAGGGTGTGAATGACGCTATCGAAGTTTCAGAGCGGAGGTGTGATCAGCCTCGAGACGCCTCAGCAGAAATGGGCCTCATCTCGCCTGGAGGGGAGAACCTCCTGGATTTTCTCGAGTTGCGGCAGGTCTTCTCGAGTTACGACGGGGACCTCAGGGACCCGCTCTGGTGGCCTCAGGAAAGGCCAGTCCCCATGCGAGTTGCTAGGGGACCTCTCGGGATTCCTCTCCCGTCCATGCCCGGGCCTCAGTCCTTGTGTGAAGTCGGGGCCGGAAACTGAGGATTCCTCTCCAGTGTTGCCATGGATCTTGGGGTGCTTCTGAGTCTCCCCAGGGGAGTCAGGCCTCGTCTCGAGTGGGGGCATGCACGTGCGCTTTCCTCCCGAGCTGCAGCAGTAGTGTCACGCTTCCTGTCACGTGGATCAAGGGATCTGTGGCTTTCCCTCGAGGCTGTCCCTCGAGGCTTTCCCACGAGGCTTTCCCACAGGGCTGTGCCACGTGCCACCTTGGTGTGAGTCGATCCTCGGCGTGAAAGACGAGCCGGTGAAGGGAAAAGAGGTTCCTCTGGAATGGACTGAGACATCTGGGGGACTCTTGGAATGGTGGCACGACCCTGGAGTTCCTCTCGCCGTTCCTGTTGAGAGGGCCTCCTCTTGAGATGCGACGGGAACGCCGGGAACTCTTTCCCGACGAAGCAGGGAAAGGATCCCTCATCTCGAGCTACGAGGCGGAAACGGGGCTCCTCTGGATGTGGGCGGGACCCTCGTGATTCCTCTCGAGTGGAGACGGGTATGTCGGGGAACTTCTTGATTTGCACCAAGGGTGTGAAGGAGCCTTTCGAAGTTCCAGAGGTGAGGTGTGATCAGCCTCGAGACGCCTCAGCGGAAATGGGCCTCATCTCGCCTTAGGGGAGAACCTCCTTGATTTTCTCGAGTTGCGGAAGGTCTTCTCGAGTTACGACGGGGACCTCAGGGACCCGCTCTGGTGGCCTCAGGAAAGGCCAGTCCCCATGCGAGTTGCTAGGGGACCTCTCGGGATTCCTCTCCCGTCCATGCCGGGGCCTCAGTCCTTGTGTGGAGTCGGGGCCGGAACCTGAGGATTCCTCTCCAGTGTTGCCATGGATCTTGGGGTGCTTCTGAGTCTCCCCAGGGGAGTCAGGCCTCGTCTCGAGTGGGGGCATGCACGTGCGCTTTCCTCCCGAGCTGCAGCAGTAGTGTCATGCTTCCTGTCACGTGGATCAAGGGATCTGTGGCTTTTCCTCGAGCCTGTACCTCGAGGCTTTCCCACGAGGCTTTCCCACAGGGCTGTGCCACGTGCCACCTTGGTGTGAGTCGATCCTCGGCGTGAAAGACGAGCCGGTGAAGGGAAAAGAGGTTCCTCTGGAATGGACTGAGACATCTGGGGGACTCTTGGAATGGTGGCACGACCCTGGAGTTCCTCTCGCCGTTCCTGTTGAGAGGGCCTCCTCTTGAGATGCGACGGGAACGCTGTGAACTCTTTCCCGAGGAAGCAGGGAAAGGATCCCTCATCTCGAGCTACGAGGCGGAAACGGGGCTCCTCTGGATGTGGGCGGGACCCTCGTGATTCCTCTCGAGTGGAGACGGGTATGTCGGGGAACTTCTTGATTTGCACCAAGGGTGTGAAGGAGCCTTTCAAAGTTCCAGAGGGGAGGTGTGATCAGCCTCGAGACGCCTCAGCGGAAATGGGCCTCATCTCGCCTGGAGGGGAGAACCTCCTGGATTTTCTCGAGTTGCGGCAGGTCTTCTCGAGTTACGACGGGGACCTCAGGGACCCGCTCTGGTGGCCTCAGGAAAGGCCAGTCCCCATGCGAGTTGCTAGGGGACCTCTCGGGATTCCTCTCCCGTCCATGCCGGGGCCTCAGTCCTTGTGTGGAGTCGGGGCCGGAACCTGAGGATTCCTCTCCAGTGTTGCCATGGATCTTGGGGTGCTTCTGAGTCTCCCCAGGGGAGTCAGGCCTCGTCTCGAGTGGGGGCATGCACGTGCGCTTTCCTCCCGAGCTGCAGCAGTAGTGTCACGCTTCCTGTCACGTGGATCAAGGGATCTGTGGCTTTCCCTCGAGGCTGTCCCTCGAGGCTTTCCCACGAGGCTTTCCCACAGGGCTGTGCCACGTGCCACCTTGGTGTGAGTCGATCCTCGGCGTGAAAGACGAGCCGGTGAAGGGAAAAGAGGTTCCTCTGGAATGGACTGAGACATCTGGGGGACTCTTGGAATGGTGGCACGACCCTGGAGTTCCTCTCGCCGTTCCTGTTGAGAGGGCCTCCTCTTGAGATGCGACGGGAACGCCGGGAACTCTTTCCCGACGAAGCAGGGAAAGGATCCCTCATCTCGAGCTACGAGGCGGAAACGGGGCTCCTCTGGATGTGGGCGGGACCCTCGTGATTCCTCTCGAGTGGAGACGGGTATGTCGGGGAACTTCTTGATTTGCACCAAGGGTGTGAAGGAGCCTTTCGAAGTTCCAGAGGTGAGGTGTGATCAGCCTCGAGACGCCTCAGCGGAAATGGGCCTCATCTCGCCTTAGGGGAGAACCTCCTGGATTTTCTCGAGTTGCGGAAGGTCTTCTCGAGTTACGACAGGGACCTCAGGGACCCGCTCTGGTGGCCTCAGGAAAGGCCAGTCCCCATGCGAGTTGCTAGGGGACCTCTCGGGATTCCTCTCCCGTCCATGCCGGGGCCTCAGTCCTTGTGTGGAGTCGGGGCCGGAACCTGAGGATTCCTCTCCAGTGTTGCCATGGATCTTGGGGTGCTTCTGAGTCTCCCCAGGGGAGTCAGGCCTCGTCTCGAGTGGGGGCATGCACGTGCGCTTTCCTCCCGAGCTGCAGCAGTAGTGTCACGCTTCCTGTCACGTGGATCAAGGGATCTGTGGCTTTTCCTCGAGCCTGTACCTCGAGGCTTTCCCACGAGGCTTTCCCACAGGGCTGTGCCACGTGCCACCTTGGTGTGAGTCGATCCTCGGCGTGAAAGACGAGCCGGTGAAGGGAAAAGAGGTTCCTCTGGAATGGACTGAGACATCTGGGGGACTCTTGGAATGGTGGCACGACCCTGGAGTTCCTCTCGCCGTTCCTGTTGAGAGGGCCTCCTCTTGAGATGCGACGGGAACGCTGTGAACTCTTTCCCGAGGAAGCAGGGAAAGGATCCCTCATCTCGAGCTACGAGGCGGAAACGGGGCTCCTCTGGATGTGGGCGGGACCCTCGTGTTTCCTCTCGAGTGGAGACGGGTATGTCGGGGAACTTCTTGATTTGCACCAAGGGTGTGAAGGAGCCTTTCAAAGTTCCAGAGGGGAGGTGTGATCAGCCTCGAGACGCCTCAGCGGAAATGGGCCTCATCTCGCCTGGAGGGGAGAACCTCCTGGATTTTCTCGAGTTGCGGCAGGTCTTCTCGAGTTACGACGGGGACCTCAGGGACCCGCTCTGGTGGCCTCAGGAAAGGCCAGTCCCCATGCGAGTTGCTAGGGGACCTCTCGGGATTCCTCTCCCGTCCATGCCGGGGCCTCAGTCCTTGTGTGGAGTCGGGGCCGGAACCTGAGGATTCCTCTCCAGTGTTGCCATGGATCTTGGGGTGCTTCTGAGTCTCCCCAGGGGAGTCAGGCCTCGTCTCGAGTGGGGGCATGCACGTGCGCTTTCCTCCCGAGCTGCAGCAGTAGTGTCACGCTTCCTGTCACGTGGATCAAGGGATCTGTGGCTTTCCCTCGAGGCTGTCCCTCGAGGCTTTCCCACGAGGCTTTCCCACAGGGCTGTGCCACGTGCCACCTTGGTGTGAGTCGATCCTCGGCGTGAAAGACGAGCCAGTGAAGGGAAAAGAGGTTCCTCTGGAATGGACTGAGACATCTGGGGGACTCTTGGAATGGTGGCACGACCCTGGAGTTCCTCTCGCCGTTCCTGTTGAGAGGGCCTCCTCTTGAGATGCGACGGGAAAGCCGGGAACTCTTTCCCGACGAAGCAGGGAAAGGATCCCTCATCTCGAGCTACGAGGCGGAAACGGGGCTCCTCTGGATGTGGGCGGGACCCTCGTGATTCCTCTCGAGTGGAGACGGGTATGTCGGGGAACTTCTTGATTTGCACCAAGGGTGTGAAGGAGCCTTGCGAAGTTACAGAGGGGAGGTGTGATCAGCCTCGAGACGCCTCAGCGGAAATGGGCCTCATCTCGCCTGGAGGGGAGAACCTCCTGGATTTTCTCGAGTTGCGGCAGGTCTTCTCGAGTTACGACGGGGACCTCAGGGACCCGCTCTGGTGGCCTCAGGAAAGGCCAGTCCCCATGCGAGTTGCTAGGGGACCTCTCGGGATTCCTCTCCCGTCCATGCCGGGGCCTCAGTCCTTGTGTGGAGTCGGGGCCGGAACCTGAGGATTCCTCTCCAGTGTTGCCATGGATCTTGGGGTGCTTCTGAGTCTCCCCAGGGGAGTCAGGCCTCGTCTCGAGTGGGGGCATGCACGTGCGCTTTCCTCCCGAGCTGCAGCAGTAGTGTCACGCTTCCTGTCACGTGGATCAAGGGATCTGTGGCTTTCCCTCGAGGCTGTCCCTCGAGGCTTTCCCACGAGGCTTTCCCACAGGGCTGTGCCACGTGCCACCTTGGTGTGAGTCGATCCTCGGCGTGAAAGACGAGCCGGTGAAGGGAAAAGAGGTTCCTCTGGAATGGACTGAGACATCTGGGGGACTCTTGGAATGGTGGCACGACCCTGGAGTTCCTCTCGCCGTTCCTGTTGAGAGGGCCTCCTCTTGAGATGCGACGGGAACGCCGGGAACTCTTTCCCGACGAAGCAGGGAAAGGATCCCTCATCTCGAGCTACGAGGCGGAAACGGGGCTCCTCTGGATGTGGGCGGGACCCTCGTGATTCCTCTCGAGTGGAGACGGGTATGTCGGGGAACTTCTTGATTTGCACCAAGGGTGTGAAGGAGCCTTTCGAAGTTCCAGAGGTGAGGTGTGATCAGCCTCGAGACGCCTCAGCGGAAATGGGCCTCATCTCGCCTTAGGGGAGAACCTCCTTGATTTTCTCGAGTTGCGGAAGGTCTTCTCGAGTTACGACGGGGACCTCAGGGACCCGCTCTGGTGGCCTCAGGAAAGGCCAGTCCCCATGCGAGTTGCTAGGGGACCTCTCGGGATTCCTCTCCCGTCCATGCCGGGGCCTCAGTCCTTGTGTGGAGTCGGGGCCGGAACCTGAGGATTCCTCTCCAGTGTTGCCATGGATCTTGGGGTGCTTCTGAGTCTCCCCAGGGGAGTCAGGCCTCGTCTCGAGTGGGGGCATGCACGTGCGCTTTCCTCCCGAGCTGCAGCAGTAGTGTCACGCTTCCTGTCACGTGGATCAAGGGATCTGTGGCTTTTCCTCGAGCCTGTCCCTCGAGGCTTTCCCACGAGGCTTTCCCACAGGGCTGTGCCACGTGCCACCTTGGTGTGAGTCGATCCTCGGCGTGAAAGACGAGCCGGTGAAGGGAAAAGAGGTTCCTCTGGAATGGACTGAGACATCTGGGGGACTCTTGGAATGGTGGCACGACCCTGGAGTTCCTCTCGCCGTTCCTGTTGAGAGGGCCTCCTCTTGAGATGCGACGGGAACGCTGTGAACTCTTTCCCGAGGAAGCAGGGAAAGGATCCCTCATCTCGAGCTACGAGGCGGAAACGGGGCTCCTCTGGATGTGGGCGGGACCCGCGTGATTCCTCTCGAGTGGAGACGGGTATGTCGGGGAACTTCTTGATTTGCACCAAGGGTGTGAAGGAGCCTTTCAAAGTTCCAGAGGGGAGGTGTGATCAGCCTCGAGACGCCTCAGCGGAAATGGGCCTCATCTCGCCTGGAGGGGAGAACCTCCTGGATTTTCTCGAGTTGCGGCAGGTCTTCTCGAGTTACGACGGGGACCTCAGGGACCCGCTCTGGTGGCCTCAGGAAAGGCCAGTCCCCATGCGAGTTGCTAGGGGACCTCTCGGGATTCCTCTCCCGTCCATGCCGGGGCCTCAGTCCTTGTGTGGAGTCGGGGCCGGAACCTGAGGATTCCTCTCCAGTGTTGCCATGGATCTTGGGGTGCTTCTGAGTCTCCCCAGGGGAGTCAGGCCTCGTCTCGAGTGGGGGCATGCACGTGCGCTTTCCTCCCGAGCTGCAGCAGTAGTGTCACGCTTCCTGTCACGTGGATCAAGGGATCTGTGGCTTTCCCTCGAGGCTGTCCCTCGAGGCTTTCCCACGAGGCTTTCCCACAGGGCTGTGCCACGTGCCACCTTGGTGTGAGTCGATCCTCGGCGTGAAAGACGAGCCAGTGAAGGGAAAAGAGGTTCCTCTGGAATGGACTGAGACATCTGGGGGACTCTTGGAATGGTGGCACGACCCTGGAGTTCCTCTCGCCGTTCCTGTTGAGAGGGCCTCCTCTTGAGATGCGACGGGAACGCCGGGAACTCTTTCCCGACGAAGCAGGGAAAGGATCCCTCATCTCGAGCTACGAGGCGGAAACGGGGCTCCTCTGGATGTGGGCGGGACCCTCGTGATTCCTCTCGAGTGGAGACGGGTATGTCGGGGAACTTCTTGATTTGCACCAAGGGTGTGAAGGAGCCTTGCGAAGTTACAGAGGGGAGGTGTGATCAGCCTCGAGACGCCTCAGCGGAAATGGGCCTCATCTCGCCTGGAGGGGAGAACCTCCTGGATTTTCTCGAGTTGCGGCAGGTCTTCTCGAGTTACGACGGGGACCTCAGGGACCCGCTCTGGTGGCCTCAGGAAAGGCCAGTCCCCATGCGAGTTGCTAGGGGACCTCTCGGGATTCCTCTCCCGTCCATGCCGGGGCCTCAGTCCTTGTGTGGAGTCGGGGCCGGAACCTGAGGATTCCTCTCCAGTGTTGCCATGGATCTTGGGGTGCTTCTGAGTCTCCCCAGGGGAGTCAGGCCTCGTCTCGAGTGGGGGCATGCACGTGCGCTTTCCTCCCGAGCTGCAGCAGTAGTGTCACGCTTCCTGTCACGTGGATCAAGGGATCTGTGGCTTTCCCTCGAGGCTGTCCCTCGAGGCTTTCCCACGAGGCTTTCCCACAGGGCTGTGCCACGTGCCACCTTGGTGTGAGACGATCCTCGGCGTGAAAGACGAGCCAGTGAAGGGAAAAGAGGTTCCTCTGGAATGGACTGAGACATCTGGGGGACTCTTGGAATGGTGGCACGACCCTGGAGTTCCTCTCGCCGTTCCTGTTGAGAGGGCCTCCTCTTGAGATGCGACGGGAACGCCGGGAACTCTTTCCCGACGAAGCAGGGAAAGGATCCCTCATCTCGAGCTACGAGGCGGAAACGGGGCTCCTCTGGATGTGGGCGGGACCCTCGTGATTCCTCTCGAGTGGAGACGGGTATGTTGGGGAACTTCTTGATTTGCACCAAGGGTGTGAATGACCCTATCGAAGCTTCAGAGCGGAGGTGTGATCAGCCTCGAGACGCCTCAGCGGAAATGGGCCTCATCTCGCCTGGAGGGGAGAACCTCCTGGATTTTCTCGAGTTGCGGCAGGTCTTCTCGAGTTACGACGGGGACCTCAGGGACCCGCTCTGGTGGCCTCAGGAAAGGCCAGTCCCCATGCGAGTTGCTAGGGGACCTCTCGGGATTCCTCTCCCGTCCATGCCGGGGCCTCAGTCCTTGTGTGGAGTCGGGGCCGGAACCTGAGGATTCCTCTCCAGTGTTGCCATGGATCTTGGGGTGCTTCTGAGTCTCCCCAGGGGAGTCAGGCCTCGTCTCGAGTGGGGGCATGCACGTGCGCTTTCGTCCCGAGCTGCAGCAGTAGTGTCACGCTTCCTGTCACGTGGATCAAGGGATCTGTGGCTTTCCCTCGAGGCTGTCCCTCGAGGCTTTCCCACGAGGCTTTCCCACAGGGCTGTGCCACGTGCCACCTTGGTGTGAGTCGATCCTCGGCGTGAAAGACGAGCCGGTGAAGGGAAAAGAGGTTCCTCTGGAATGGACTGAGACATCTGGGGGACTCTTGGAATGGTGGCACGACCCTGGAGTTCCTCTCGCCGTTCCTGTTGAGAGGGCCTCCTCTTGAGATGCGACGGGAACGCCGGGAACTCTTTCCCGACGAAGCAGGGAAAGGATCCCTCATCTCGAGCTACGAGGCGGAAACGGGGCTCCTCTGGATGTGGGCGGGACCCTCGTGATTCCTCTCGAGTGGAGACGGGTATGTCGGGGAACTTCTTGATTTGCACCAAGGGTGTGAAGGAGCCTTTCGAAGTTCCAGAGGGGAGGTGTGATCATCCTCGAGACGCCTCAGCGGAAATGGGCCTCATCTCGCCTGGAGGGGAGAACCTCCTGGATTTTCTCGAGTTGCGGCAGGTCTTCTCGAGTTACGACGGGGACCTCAGGGACCCGCTCTGGTGGCCTCAGGAAAGGCCAGTCCCCATGCGAGTTGCTAGGGGACCTCTCGGGATTCCTCTCCCGTCCATGCCAGGGCCTCAGTCTTTGTGTGGAGTCGGGGCCGGAAACTGAGGATTCCTCTCCAGTGTTGCCATGGATCTTGGGGTGCTTCTGAGTCTCCCCAGGGGAGTCAGGCCTCGTCTCGAGTGGGGGCATGCACGTGCGCTTTCCTTCCGAGCTGCAGCAGTAGTGTCACGCTTCCTGTCACGTGGATCAAGGGATCTGTGGCTTTCCCTCGAGCCTGTCCCTCGAGGCTTTCCCACGAGGCTTTCCCACAGGGCTGTGCCACGTGCCACCTTGGTGTGAGACGATCCTCGGCGTGAAAGACGAGCCAGTGAAGGGAAAAGAGGTTCCTCTGGAATGGACTGAGACATCTGGGGGACTCTTGGAATGGTGGCACGACCCTGGAGTTCCTCTCGCCGTTCCTGTTGAGAGGGCCTCCTCTTGAGATGCGACGGGAACGCCGGGAACTCTTTCCCGACGAAGCAGGGAAAGGATCCCTCATCTCGAGCTACGAGGCGGAAACGGGGCTCCTCTGGATGTGGGCGGGACCCTCGTGATTCCTCTCGAGTGGAGACGGGTATGTCGGGGAACTTCTTGATTTGCACCAAGGGTGTGAAGGAGCCTTTCGAAGTTCCAGAGGGGAGGTGTGATCATCCTCGAGACGCCTCAGCGGAAATGGGCCTCATCTCGCCTGGAGGGGAGAACCTCCTGGATTTTCTCGAGTTGCGGCAGGTCTTCTCGAGTTACGACGGGGACCTCAGGGACCCGCTCTGGTGGCCTCAGGAAAGGCCAGTCCCCATGCGAGTTGCTAGGGGACCTCTCGGGATTCCTCTCCCGTCCATGCCTGGGCCTCAGTCCTTGTGTGGAGTCGGGGCCGGAACCTGAGGATTCCTCTCCAGTGTTGCCATGGATCTTGGGGTGCTTCTGAGTCTCCCCAGGGAAGTCAGGCCTCGTCTCGAGTGGGGGCATGCACGTGCACTTTCCTCCCGAGCTGCAGCAGTAGTGTCACGCTTCCTGTCACGTGGATCAAGGGATCTGTGGCTTTCCCTCGAGGCTGTCCCTCGAGGCTTTCCCACGAGGCTTTCCCACAGGGCTGTGCCACGTGCCACCTTGGTGTGAGACGATCCTCGGCGTGAAAGACGAGCCAGTGAAGGGAAAAGAGGTTCCTCTGGAATGGACTGAGACATCTGGGGGACTCTTGGAATGGTGGCACGACCCTGGAGTTCCTCTCGCCGTTCCTGTTGAGAGGGCCTCCTCTTGAGATGCGACGGGAACGCCGGGAACTCTTTCCCGACGAAGCAGGGAAAGGATCCCTCATCTCGAGCTACGAGGCGGAAACGGGGCTCCTCTGGATGTGGGCGGGACCCTCGTGATTCCTCTCGAGTGGAGACGGGTATGTCGGGGAACTTCTTGATTTGCACCAAGGGTGTGAATGACCCTATCGAAGTTTCAGAGCGGAGGTGTGATCAGCCTCGAGACGCCTCAGCAGAAATGGGCCTCATCTCGCCTTAGGGGAGTACCTCCTGGATTTTCTCGAGTTGCGGCAGGTCTTCTCGAGTTACGACGGGGACCTCAGGGACCCGCTCTGGTGGCCTCAGGAAAGGCCAGTCCCCATGCGAGTTGCTAGGGGACCTCTCGGGATTCCTCTCCCGTCCATGCCGGGGCCTCAGTCCTTGTGTGGAGTCGGGGCCGGAACCTGAGGATTCCTCTCCAGTGTTGCCATGGATCTTGGGGTGCTTCTGAGTCTCCCCAGGGGAGTCAGGCCTCGTCTCGAGTGGGGGCATGCACGTGCGCTTTCCTCCCGAGCTGCAGCAGTAGTGTCACGCTTCCTGTCACGTGGATCAAGGGATCTGTGGCTTTCCCTCGAGGCTGTCCCTCGAGGCTTTCCCACGAGGCTTTCCCACAGGGCTGTGCCACGTGCCACCTTGGTGTGAGTCGATCCTCGGCGTGAAAGACGAGCCGGTGAAGGGAAAAGAGGTTCCTCTGGAATGGACTGAGACATCTGGGGGACTCTTGGAATGGTGGCACGACCCTGGAGTTCCTCTCGCCGTTCCTGTTGAGAGGGCCTCCTCTTGAGATGCGACGGGAACGCCGGGAACTCTTTCCCGACGAAGCAGGGAAAGGATCCCTCATCTCGAGCTACGAGGCGGAAACGGGGCTCCTCTGGATGTGGGCGGGACCCTCGTGATTCCTCTCGAGTGGAGACGGGTATGTCGGGGAACTTCTTGATTTGCACCAAGGGTGTGAAGGAGCCTTTCGAAGTTCCAGAGGTGAGGTGTGATCAGCCTCGAGACGCCTCAGCGGAAATGGGCCTCATCTCGCCTTAGGGGAGAACCTCCTGGATTTTCTCGAGTTGCGGCAGGTCTTCTCGAGTTACGACGGGGACCTCAGGGACCCGCTCTGGTGGCCTCAGGAAAGGCCAGTCCCCATGCGAGTTGCTAGGGGACCTCTCGGGATTCCTCTCCCGTCCATGCCGGGGCCTCAGTCCTTGTGTGGAGTCGGGGCCGGAACCTGAGGATTCCTCTCCAGTGTTGCCATGGATCTTGGGGTGCTTCTGAGTCTCCCCAGGGGAGTCAGGCCTCGTCTCGAGTGGGGGCATGCACGTGCGCTTTCCTCCCGAGCTGCAGCAGTAGTGTCACGCTTCCTGTCACGTGGATCAAGGGATCTGTGGCTTTCCCTCGAGCCTGTCCCTCGAGGCTTTCCCACGAGGCTTTCCCACAGGGCTGTGCCACGTGCCACCTTGGTGTGAGTCGATCCTCGGCGTGAAAGACGAGCCGGTGAAGGGAAAAGAGGTTCCTCTGGAATGGACTGAGACATCTGGGGGACTCTTGGAATGGTGGCACGTCCCTGGAGTTCCTCTCGCCATTCCTGTTGAGAGGGCCTCCTCTTGAGATGCGACGGGAACGCCGGGAACTCTTTCCCGACGAAGCAGGGAAAGGATCCCTCATCTCGAGCTACGAAGCGGAAACGAGGCTCCTCTGGATGTGGGCGGGACCCTCGTGATTCCTCTCGAGTGGAGACGGGTATGTCGGGGAACTTCTTGATTTGCACCAAGGGTGTGAAGGAGCCTTTCGAAGTTCCAGAGGGGAGGTGTGATCAGCCTCGAGACGCCTCAGCGGAAATGGGCCTCATCTCGCCTGGAGGGGAGAACCTCCTGGATTTTCTCGAGTTGTGGCAGGTCTTCTCGAGTTACGACGGGGACCTCAGGGACCCGCTCTGGTGGCCTCAGGAAAGGCCAGTCCCCATGCGAGTTGCTAGGGGACCTCTCGGGATTCCTCTCCCGTCCATGCCGGGGCCTCAGTCCTTGTGTGGAGTCGGGGCCGGAACCTGAGGATTCCTCTCCAGTGTTGCCATGGATCTTGGGGTGCTTCTGAGTCTCCCCAGGGGAGTCAGGCCTCGTCTCGAGTGGGGGCATGCACGTGCGCTTTCCTCCCGAGCTGCAGCAGTAGTGTCATGCTTCCTGTCACGTGGATCATGGGATCTGTGGCTTTCCCTCGAGGCTGTCCCTCGAGGCTTTCCCACGAGGCTTTCCCACAGGGCTGTGCCACGTGCCACCTTGGTGTGAGTCGATCCTCGGCGTGAAAGACGAGCCGGTGAAGGGAAAAGAGGTTCCTCTGGAATGGACTGAGACATCTGGGGGACTCTTGGAATGGTGGCACGACCCTGGAGTTCCTCTCGCCGTTCCTGTTGAGAGGGCCTCCTCTTGAGACGCAACGGGAAGGCCGGGAACTCTTTCCCGACGAAGCAGGGAAAGGATCCCTCATCTCGAGCTACGAGGCGGAAACGGGGCTCCTCTGGATGTGGGCGGGACCCTCGTGATTCCTCTCGAGTGGAGACGGGTATGTTGGGGAACTTCTTGATTTGCACCAAGGGTGTGAATGTCCCTATCGAAGTTCCAGAGCGGAGGTGTGATCAGCCTCGAGACGCCTCAGCAGAAATGGGCCTCATCTCGCCTGGAGGGGAGAACCTCCTGGATTTTCTCGAGTTGCGGCAGGTCTTCTCGAGTTACGACGGGGACCTCAGGGACCCGCTCTGGTGGCCTCAGGAAAGGCCAGTCCCCATGCGAGTTGCTAGGGGACCTCTCGGGATTCCTCTCCCGTCCATGCCGGGGCCTCAGTCCTTGTGTGGAGTCGGGGCCGGAACCTGAGGATTCCTCTCCAGTGTTGCCATGGATCTTGGGGTGCTTCTGAGTCTCCCCAGGGGAGTCAGGCCTCGTCTCGAGTGGGGGCATGCACGTGCACTTTCCTCCCGAGCTGCAGCAGTAGTGTCACGCTTCCTGTCACGTGGATCAAGGGATCTGTGGCTTTCCCTCGAGGCTGTCCCTCGAGGCTTTCCCACGAGGCTTTCCCACAGGGCTGTGCCACGTGCCACCTTGGTGTGAGTCGATCCTCGGCGTGAAAGACGAGCCAGTGAAGGGAAAAGAGGTTCCTCTGGAATGGACTGAGACATCTGGGGGACTCTTGGAATGGTGGCACGACCCTGGAGTTCCTCTCGCCGTTCCTGTTGAGAGGGCCTCCTCTTGAGATGCGACGGGAACGCCGGGAACTCTTTCCCGACGAAGCAGGGAAAGGATCCCTCATCTCGAGCTACGAGGCGGAAACGGGGCTCCTCTGGATGTAGGCGGGACCCTCGTGATTCCTCTCGAGTGGAGACGGGTATGTCGGGGAACTTCTTGATTTGCACCAAGGGTGTGAAGGAGCCTTTCGAAGTTCCAGAGGTGAGGTGTGATCAGCCTCGAGACGCCTCAGCGGAAATGGGCCTCATCTTGCCTTAGGGGAGAACCTCCTTGATTTTCTCGAGTTGCGGAAGGTCTTCTCGAGTTACGACGGGGACCTCAGGGACCCGCTCTGGTGGCCTCAGGAAAGGCCAGTCCCCATGCGAGTTGCTAGGGGACCTCTCGGGATTCCTCTCCCGTCCATGCCGGGGCCTCAGTCCTTGTGTGGAGTCGGGGCCGGAACCTGAGGATTCCTCTCCAGTGTTGCCATGGATCTTGGGGTGCTTCTGAGTCTCCCCAGGGGAGTCAGGCCTCGTCTCGAGTGGGGGCATGCACGTGCGCTTTCCTCCCGAGCTGCAGCAGTAGTGTCACGCTTCCTGTCACGTGTATCAAGGGATCTGTGGCTTTCCCTCGAGCCTGTACCTCGAGGCTTTCCCACGAGGCTTTCCCACAGGGCTGTGCCACGTGCCACCTTGGTGTGAGTCGATCCTCGGCGTGAAAGACGAGCCGGTGAAGGGAAAAGAGGTTCCTCTGGAATGGACTGAGACATCTGGGGGACTCTTGGAATGGTGGCACGACCCTGGAGTTCCTCTCGCCGTTCCTGTTGAGAGGGCCTCCTCTTGAGATGCGACGGGAACGCTGTGAACTCTTTCCCGAGGAAGCAGGGAAAGGATCCCTCATCTCGAGCTACGAGGCGGAAACGGGGCTCCTCTGGATGTTGGCGGGACCCTCGTGATTCCTCTCGAGTGGAGACGGGTATGTCGGGGAACTTCTTGATTTGCACCAAGGGTGTGAAGGAGCCTTTCAAAGTTCCAGAGGGGAGGTGTGATCAGCCTCGAGACGCCTCAGCGGAAATGGGCCTCATCTCGCCTGGAGGGGAGAACCTCCTGGATTTTCTCGAGTTGCGGCAGGTCTTCTCGAGTTACGACGGGGACCTCAGGGACCCGCTCTGGTGGCCTCAGGAAAGGCCAGTCCCCATGCGAGTTGCTAGGGGACCTCTCGGGATTCCTCTCCCGTCCGTGCCGGGCCCTCAGTCCTTGTGTGGAGTCGGGGCCGGAACCTGAGGATTCCTCTCCAGTGTTGCCATGGATCTTGGGGTGCTTCTGAGTCTCCCCAGGGGAGTCAGGCCTCGTCTCGAGTGGGGGCATGCACGTGCGCTTTCCTCCCGAGCTGCAGCAGAAGTGTCACGCTTCCTGTCACGTGGATCAAGGGATCTGTGGCTTTCCCTCGAGGCTGTCCCTCGAGGCTTTCCCACGAGGCTTTCCCACAAGGCTGTGCCACGTGCCACCTTGGTGTGAGTCGATCCTCGGCGTGAAAGACGAGCCAGTGAAGGGAAAAGAGGTTCCTCTGGAATGGACTGAGACATCTGGGGGACTCTTGGAATGGTGGCACGACCCTGGAGTTCCTCTCGCCGTTCCTGTTGAGAGGGCCTCCTCTTGAGATGCGACGGGAAGGCCGGGAACTCTTTCCCGACGAAGCAGGGAAAGGATCCCTCATCTCGAGCTACGAGGCGGAAACGGGGCTCCTCTGGATGTGGGCGGGACCCTCGTGATTCCTCTCGAGTGGAGACGGGTATGTCGGGGAACTTCTTGATTTGCACCAAGGGTGTGAAGGAGCCTTTCAAAGTTCCAGAGGGGAGGTGTGATCAGCCTCTAGACATCTCAGCGGAAATGGGCCTCATCTCGCCTGGAGGGGAGAACCTCCTGGATTTTCTCGAGTTGCGGCAGGTCTTCTCGAGTTACGACGGGGACCTCAGGGACCCGCTCTGGTGGCCTCAGGAAAGGCCAGTCCCCATGCGAGTTGCTAGGGGACCTCTCGGGATTCCTCTCCCGTCCATGCCGGGACCTCAGTCCTTGTGTGGAGTCGGGGCCGGAACCTGAGGATTCCTCTCCAGTGTTGCCATGGATCTTGGGGTGCTTCTGAGTCTCCCCAGGGGAGTCAGGCCTCGTCTCGAGTGGGGGCATGCACGTGCGCTTTCCTCCCGAGCTGCAGCAGTAGTGTCACGCTTCCTGTCACGTGGATCAAGGGATCTGTGGCTTTCCCTCGAGGCTGTCCCTCGAGGCTTTCCCACGAGGCTTTCCCACAGGGCTGTGCCACGTGCCACCTTGGTGTGAGTCGATCCTCGGCGTGAAAGACGAGCCGGTGAAGGGAAAAGAGGTTCCTCTGGAATGGACTGAGACATCTGGGGGACTCTTGGAATGGTGGCACGACCCTGGAGTTCCTCTCGCCGTTCCTGTTGAGAGGGCCTCCTCTTGAGATGCGACGGGAACGCCGGGAACTCTTTCCCGACGAAGCAGGGAAAGGATCCCTCATCTCGAGCTACGAGGCGGAAACGGGGCTCCTCTGGATGTGGGCGGGACCCTCGTGATTCCTCTCGAGTGGAGACGGGTATGTCGGGGAACTTCTTGATTTGCACCAAGGGTGTGAAGGAGCCTTTCGAAGTTCCAGAGGTGTGGTGTGATCAGCCTCGAGACGCCTGAGCGGAAATGGGCCTCATCTCGCCTTAGGGGAGAACCTCCTGGATTTTCTCGAGTTGCGGCAGGTCTTCTCGAGTTACGACGGGGACCTCAGGGACCCGCTCTGGTGGCCTCAGGAAAGGCCAGTCCCCATGCGAGTTGCTAGGGGACCTCTCGGGATTCCTCTCCCGTCCATGCCAGGGCCTCAGTCCTTGTGTGGATTCGGGGCCGGAACCTGAGGATTCCTCTCCAGTGTTGCCATGGATCTTGGGGTGCTTCTGAGTCTCCCCAGGGGAGTCAGGCCTCGTCTCGAGTGGGGGCATGCACGTGCGCTTTCCTCCCGAGCTGCAGCAGTAGTGTCACGCTTCCTGTCACGTGGATCAAGGGATCTGTGGCTTTCCCTCGAGCCTGTCCCTCGAGGCTTTCCCACGAGGCTTTCCCACAGGGCTGTGCCACGTGCCACCTTGGTGTGAGTCGATCCTCGGCGTGAAAGACGAGCCGGTGAAGGGAAAAGAGGTTCCTCTGGAATGGACTGAGACATCTGGGGGACTCTTGGAATGGTGGCACGACCCTGGAGTTCCTCTCGCCGTTCCTGTTGAGAGGGCCTCCTCTTGAGATGCGACGGGAACGCCGGGAACTCTTTCCCGACGAAGCAGGGAAAGGATCCCTCATCTCGAGCTACGAGGCGGAAACGGGGCTCCTCTGGATGTGGGCGGGACCCTCGTGATTCCTCTCGAGTGGAGACGGGTATGTCGGGGAACTTCTTGATTTGCACCAAGGGTGTGAAGGAGCCTTTCGAAGTTCCAGAGGTGAGGTGTGATCAGCCTCGAGACGCCTCAGCGGAAATGGGCCTCATCTTGCCTTAGGGGAGAACCTCCTTGATTTTCTCGAGTTGCGGAAGGTCTTCTCGAGGTACGACGGGGACCTCAGGGACCCGCTCTGGTGGCCTCAGGAAAGGCCAGTCCCCATGCGAGTTGCTAGGGGACCTCTCGGGATTCCTCTCCCGTCCATGCCGGGGCCTCAGTCCTTGTGTGGAGTCGGGGCCGGAACCTGAGGATTCCTCTCCAGTGTTGCCATGGATCTTGGGGTGCTTCTGAGTCTCCCCAGGGGAGTCAGGCCTCGTCTCGAGTGGGGGCATGCACGTGCGCTTTCCTCCCGAGCTGCAGCAGTAGTGTCACGCTTCCTGTCACGTGGATCAAGGGATCTGTGGCTTTCCCTCGAGGCTGTCCCTCGAGGCTTTCCCACGAGGCTTTCCCACAGGGCTGTGCCACGTGCCACCTTGGTGTGAGTCGATCCTCGGCGTGAAAGACGAGCCGGTGAAGGGAAAAGAGGTTCCTCTGGAATGGACTGAGACATCTGGGGGACTCTTGGAATGGTGGCACGACCCTGGAGTTCCTCTCGCCGTTCCTGTTGAGAGGGCCTCCTCTTGAGATGCGACGGGAACGCTGTGAACTCTTTCCCGAGGAAGCAGGGAAAGGATCCCTCATCTCGAGCTACGAGGCGGAAACGGGGCTCCTCTGGATGTGGGCGGGACCCTCGTGATTCCTCTCGAGTGGAGACGGCTCGGTCGGGGAACTTCTTGATTTGCACCAAGGGTGTGAAGGAGCCTTTCAAAGTTCCAGAGGGGAGGTGTGATCAGCCTCTAGACATCTCAGCGGAAATGGGCCTCATCTCGCCTGGAGGGGAGAACCTCCTGGATTTTCTCGAGTTGCGGCAGGTCTTCTCGAGTTACGACGGGGACCTCAGGGACCCGCTCTGGTGGCCTCAGGAAAGGCCAGTCCCCATGCGAGTTGCTAGGGGACCTCTCGGGATTCCTCTCCCGTCCATGCCGGGACCTCAGTCCTTGTGTGGAGTCGGGGCCGGAACCTGAGGATTCCTCTCCAGTGTTGCCATGGATCTTGGGGTGCTTCTGAGTATCCCCAAGGGAGTCAGGCCTCGTCTCGAGTGGGGGCATGCACGTGCGCTTTCCTCCCGAGCTGCAGCAGTAGTGTCACGCTTCCTATCACGTGGATCAAGGGATCTGTGGCTTTCCCTCGAGGCTGTCCCTCGAGGCTTTCCCACGAGGCTTTCCCACAGGGCTGTGCCACGTGCCACCTTGGTGTGAGTCGATCCTCGGCGTGAAAGACGAGCCGGTGAAGGGAAAAGAGGTTCCTCTGGAATGGACTGAGACATCTGGGGGACTCTTGGAATGGTGGCACGACCCTGGAGTTCCTCTCGCCGTTCCTGTTGAGAGGGCCTCCTCTTGAGATGCGACGGGAACGCCGGGAACTCTTTCCCGACGAAGCAGGGAAAGGATCCCTCATCTCGAGCTACGAGGCGGAAACGGGGCTCCTCTGGATGTGGGCGGGACCCTCGTGATTCCTCTCGAGTGGAGACGGCTCGGTCGGGGAACTTCTTGATTTGCACCAAGGGTGTGAAGGAGCCTTTCAAAGTTCCAGAGGGGAGGTGTGATCAGCCTCTAGACATATCAGCGGAAATGGGCCTCATCTCGCCTGGAGGGGAGAACCTCCTGGATTTTCTCGAGTTGCGGCAGGTCTTCTCGAGTTACGACGGGGACCTCAGGGACCCGCTCTGGTGGCCTCAGGAAAGGCCAGTCCCCATGCGAGTTGCTAGGGGACCTCTCGGGATTCCTCTCCCGTCCATGCCGGGACCTCAGTCCTTGTGTGGAGTCGGGGCCGGAACCTGAGGATTCCTCTCCAGTGTTGCCATGGATCTTGGGGTGCTTCTGAGTCTCCCCAGGGGAGTCAGGCCTCGTCTCGAGTGGGGGCATGCACGTGCGCTTTCCTCCCGAGCTGCAGCAGTAGTGTCACGCTTCCTGTCACGTGGATCAAGGGATCTGTGGCTTTCCCTCGAGGCTGTCCCTCGAGGCTTTCCCACGAGGCTTTCCCACAGGGCTGTGCCACGTGCCACCTTGGTGTGAGTCGATCCTCGGCGTGAAAGACGAGCCGGTGAAGGGAAAAGAGGTTCCTCTGGAATGGACTGAGACATCTGGGGGACTCTTGGAATGGTGGCACGACCCTGGAGTTCCTCTCGCCGTTCCTGTTGAGAGGGCCTCCTCTTGAGATGCGACGGGAACGCCGGGAACTCTTTCCCGACGAAGCAGGGAAAGGATCCCTCATCTCGAGCTACGAGGCGGAAACGGGGCTCCTCTGGATGTGGGCGGGACCCTCGTGATTCCTCTCGAGTGGAGACGGGTATGTCGGGGAACTTCTTGATTTGCACCAAGGGTGTGAAGGAGCCTTTCGAAGTTCCAGAGGTGAGGTGTGATCAGCCTCGAGACGCCTCAGCGGAAATGGGCCTCATCTCGCCTTAGGGGAGAACCTCCTGGATTTTCTCGAGTTGCGGCAGGTCTTCTCGAGTTACGACGGGGACCTCAGGGACCCGCTCTGGTGGCCTCAGGAAAGGCCAGTCCCCATGCGAGTTGCTAGGGGACCTCTCGGGATTCCTCTCCCGTCCATGCCGGGGCCTCAGTCCTTGTGTGGAGTCGGGGCCGGAACCTGAGGATTCCTCTCCAGTGTTGCCATGGATCTTGGGGTGCTTCTGAGTCTCCCCAGGGGAGTCAGGCCTCGTCTCGAGTGGGGGCATGCACGTGCGCTTTCCTCCCGAGCTGCAGCAGTAGTGTCACGCTTCCTGTCACGTGGATCAAGGGATCTGTGGCTTTCCCTCGAGCCTGTCCCTCGAGGCTTTCCCACGAGGCTTTCCCACAGGGCTGTGCCACGTGCCACCTTGGTGTGAGTCGATCCTCGGCGTGAAAGACGAGCCGGTGAAAGGAAAAGAGGTTCCTCTGGAATGGACTGAGACATCTGGGGGACTCTTGGAATGGTGGCACGACCCTGGAGTTCCTCTCGCCGTTCCTGTTGAGAGGGCCTCCTCTTGAGATGCGACGGGAACGCTGTGAACTCTTTCCCGACGAAGCAGGGAAAGGATCCCTCATCTCGAGCTACGAGGCGGAAACGGGGCTCCTCTGGATGTGGGCGGGACCCTCGTGATTCCTCTCGAGTGGAGACGGCTCGGTCGGGGAACTTCTTGATTTGCACCAAGGGTGTGAAGGAGCCTTTCGAAGTTCCAGAGGTGAGGTGTGATCAGCCTCGAGACGCCTCAGCGGAAATGGGCCTCATCTCGCCTGGAGGGGAGAACCTCCTGGATTTTCTCGAGTTGCGGAAGGTCTTCTCGAGTTACGACGGGGACCTCAGGGACCCGCTCTGGTGGCCTCAGGAAAGGCCAGTCCCCATGCGAGTTGCTAGGGGACCTCTCGGGATTCCTCTCCCGTCCATGCCGGGGCCTCAGTCCTTGTGTGGAGTCGGGGCCGGAACCTGAGGATTCCTCTCCAGTGTTGCCATGGATCTTGGGGTGCTTCTGAGTCTCCCCAGGGGAGTCAGGCCTCGTCTCGAGTGGGGGCATGCACGTGCGCTTTCCTCCCGAGCTGCAGCAGTAGTGTCACGCTTCCTGTCACGTGGATCAAGGGATCTGTGGCTTTCCCTCGAGCCTGTCCCTCGAGGCTTTCCCACGAGGCTTTCCCACAGGGCTGTGCCACGTGCCACCTTGGTGTGAGTCGATCCTCGGCGTGAAAGACGAGCCGGTGAAGGGAAAAGAGGTTCCTCTGGAATGGACTGAGACATCTGGGGGACTCTTGGAATGGTGGCACGACCCTGGAGTTCCTCTCGCCGTTCCTGTTGAGAGGGCCTCCTCTTGAGATGCGACGGGAACGCCGGGAACTCTTTCCCGACGAAGCAGGGAAAGGATCCCTCATCTCGAGCTACGAGGCGGAAACGGGGCTCCTCTGGATGTGGGCGGGACCCTCGTGATTCCTCTCGAGTGGAGACGGGTATGTCGGGGAACTTCTTGATTTGCACCAAGGGTGTGAAGGAGCCTTTCGAAGTTCCAGAGGTGAGGTGTGATCAGCCTCGAGACGCCTCAGCGGAAATGGTCCTCATCTCGCCTTAGGGGAGAACCTCCTGGATTTTCTCGAGTTGCGGCAGGTCTTCTCGAGTTACGACGGGGACCTCAGGGACCCGCTCTGGTGGCCTCAGGAAAGGCCAGTCCCCATGCGAGTTGCTAGGGGACCTCTCGGGATTTCTCTCCCGTCCATGCCGGGGCCTCAGTCCTTGTGTGGAGTCGGGGCCGGAACCTGAGGATTCCTCTCCAGTGTTGCCATGGATCTTGGGGTGCTTCTGAGTCTCCCCAGGGGAGTCAGGCCTCGTCTCGAGTGGGGGCATGCACGTGCGCTTTCCTCCCGAGCTGCAGCAGTAGTGTCACGCTTCCTGTCACGTGGATCAAGGGATCTGTGGCTTTCCCTCGAGCCTGTCCCTCGAGGCTTTCCCACGAGGCTTTCCCACAGGGCTGTGCCACGTGCCACCTTGGTGTGAGTCGATCCTCGGCGTGAAAGACGAGCCGGTGAAGGGAAAAGAGGTTCCTCTGGAATGGACTGAGACATCTGGGGGACTCTTGGAATGGTGGCACGACCCTGGAGTTCCTCTCGCCGTTCCTGTTGAGAGGGCCTCCTCTTGAGATGCGACGGGAACGCTGTGAACTCTTTCCCGAGGAAGCAGGGAAAGGATCCCTCATCTCGAGCTACGAGGCGGAAACGGGGCTCCTCTGGATGTGGGCGGGACCCTCGTGATTCCTCTCGAGTGGAGACGGCTAGGTCGGGGAACTTCTTGATTTGCACCAAGGGTGTGAAGGACCCTTTCGAAGTTCCAGAGGTGAGGTGTGATCAGCCTCGAGATGCCTCAGCGGAAATGGGCCTCATCTCGCCTGGAGGGGAGAACCTCCTGGATTTTCTCGAGTTGCGGCAGGTCTTCTCGAGTTACGACGGGGACCTCAGGGACCCGCTCTGGTGGCCTCAGGAAAGGCCAGTCCCCATGCGAGTTGCTAGGGGACCTCTCGGGATTCCTCTCCCGTCCATGCCGGGGCCTCAGTCCTTGTGTGGAGTCGGGGCCGGAACCTGAGGATTCCTCTCCAGTGTTGCCATGGATCTTGGGGTGCTTCTGAGTCTCCCCAGGGGAGTCAGGCCTCGTCTCGAGTGGGGGCATGCACGTGCGCTTTCCTCCCGAGCTGCAGCAGTAGTGTCACGCTTCCTGTCACGTGGATCAAGGGATCTGTGGCTTTCCCTCGAGGCTGTCCCTCGAGGCTTTCCCACGAGGCTTTCCCACAGGGCTGTGCCACGTGCCACCTTGGTGTGAGTCGATCCTCGGCGTGAAAGACGAGCCGGTGAAGGGAAAAGAGGTTCCTCTGGAATGGACTGAGACATCTGGGGGACTCTTGGAATGGTGGCACGACCCTGGAGTTCCTCTCGCCGTTCCTGTTGAGAGGGCCTCCTCTTGAGATGCGACGGGAACGCCGGGAACTCTTTCCCGACGAAGCAGGGAAAGGATCCCTCATCTCGAGCTACGAGGCGGAAACGGGGCTCCTCTGGATGTGGGCGGGACCCTCGTGATTCCTCTCGAGTGGAGACGGGTATGTCGGGGAACTTCTTGATTTGCACCAAGGGTGTGAAGGAGCCTTTCGAAGTTCCAGAGGGGAGGTGTGATCATCCTCGAGACGCCTCAGCGGAAATGGGCCTCATCTCGCCTGGAGGGGAGAACCTCCTGGATTTTCTCGAGTTGCGGCAGGTCTTCTCGAGTTACGACGGGGACCTCAGGGACCCGCTCTGGTGGCCTCAGGAAAGGCCAGTCCCCATGCGAGTTGCTAGGGGACCTCTCGGGATTCCTCTCCCGTCCATGCCAGGGCCTCAGTCTTTGTTTGGAGTCGGGGCCGGAACCTGAGGATTCCTCTCCAGTGTTGCCATGGATCTTGGGGTGCTTCTGAGTCTCCCCAGGGGAGTCAGGACTCGTCTCGAGTGGGGGCATGCACGTGCGCTTTCCTCCCGAGCTGCAGCAGTAGTGTCACGCTTCCTGTCACGTGGATCAAGGGATCTGTGGCTTTCCCTCGAGGCTGTCCCTCGAGGCTTTCCCACGAGGCTTTCCCACAGGGCTGTGCCACGTGCCACCTTGGTGTGAGTCGATCCTCGGCGTGAAAGACGAGCCAGTGAAGGGAAAAGAGGTTCCTCTGGAATGGACTGAGACATCTGGGGGACTCTTGGAATGGTGGCACGACCCTGGAGTTCCTCTCGCCGTTCCTGTTGAGAGGGCCTCCTCTTGAGATGCGACGGGAACGCCGGGAACTCTTTCCCGACGAAGCAGGGAAAGGATCCCTCATCTCGAGCTACGAGGCGGAAACGGGGCTCCTCTGGATGTGGGCGGGACCCTCGTGATTCCTCTCGAGTGGAGACGGGTATGTTGGGGAACTTCTTGATTTGCACCAAGGGTGTGAATGACCCTATCGAAGTTCCAGAGCGGAGGTGTGATCAGCCTCGAGACGCCTCAGCAGAAATGGGCCTCATCTCGCCTGGAGGGGAGAACCTCCTGGATTTTCTCGAGTTGGGGCAGGTCTTCTCGAGTTACGACGGGGACCTCAGGGACCCGCTCTGGTGGCCTCAGGAAAGGCCAGTCCCCATGCGAGTTGCTAGGGGACCTCTCGGGATTCCTCTCCCGTCCATGCCGGGGCCTCAGTCCTTGTGTGGAGTCGGGGCCGGAACCTGAGGATTCCTCTCCAGTGTTGCCATGGATCTTGGGGTGCTTCTGAGTCTCCCCAGGGGAGTCAGGCCTCGTCTCGAGTGGGGGCATGCACGTGCGCTTTCCTCCCGAGCTGCAGCAGTAGTGTCACGCTTCCTGGCACGTGGATCAAGGGATCTGTGGCTTTCCCTCGAGCCTGTCCCTCGAGGCTTTCCCACGAGGCTTTCCCACAGGGCTGTGCCACGTGCCACCTTGGTGTGAGTCGATTCTCGGCGTGAAAGACGAGCCGGTGAAGGGAAAAGAGGTTCCTCTGGAATGGACTGAGACATCTGGGGGACTCTTGGAATGGTGGCACGACCCTGGAGTTCCTCTCGCCGTTCCTGTTGAGAGGGCCTCCTCTTGAGATGCGACGGGAACGCCGGGAACTCTTTCCCGACGAAGCAGGGAAAGGATCCCTCATCTAGAGCTACGAGGCGGAAACGGGGCTCCTCTGGATGTGGGCGGGACCCTCGTGATTCCTCTCGAGTGGAGACGGGTATGTCGGGGAACTTCTTGATTTGCACCAAGGGTGTGAAGGAGCCTTTCGAAGTTCCAGAGGGGAGGTGTGATCAGCCTCGAGACGCCTCAGCGGAAATGGGCCTCATCTCGCCTGGAGGGGAGAACCTCCTGGATTTTCTCGAGTTGCGGCAGGTCTTCTCGAGTTACGACGGGGACCTCAGGGACCCGCTCTGGTGGCCTCAGGAAAGGCCAGTCCCCATGCGAGTTGCTAGGGGACCTCTCGGGATTCCTCTCCCGTCCATGCCGGGGACTCAGTCCTTGTGTGGAGTCGGGGCCGGAACCTGAGGATTCCTCTCCAGTGTTGCCATGGATCTTGGGGTGCTTCTGAGTCTCCCCAGGGGAGTCAGGCCTCGTCTCGAGTGGGGGCATGCACGTGCGCTTTCCTCCCGAGCTGCAGCAGTAGTGTCACGCTTCCTGTCACGTGGATCAAGGGATCTGTGGCTTTCCCTCGAGGCTGTCCCTCGAGGCTTTCCCACGAGGCTTTCCCACAGGGCTGTGCCACGTGCCACCTTGGTGTGAGTCGATCCTCGGCGTGAAAGACGAGCCGGTGAAGGGAAAAGAGGTTCCTCTGGAATGGACTGAGACATCTGGGGGACTCTTGGAATGGTGGCACGACCCTGGAGTTCCTCTCGCCGTTCCTGTTGAGAGGGCCTCCTCTTGAGATGCGACGGGAACGCCGGGAACTCTTTCCCGACGACTAGGGAAAGGATCCCTCATCTCGAGCTACGAGGCGGAAACGGGGCTCCTCTGGATGTGGGCGGGACCCTCGTGATTCCTCTCGAGTGGAGACGGGTATGTCGGGGAACTTCTTGATTTGCACCAAGGGTGTGAAGGAGCCTTTCGAAGTTCCAGAGGGGAGGTGTGATCATCCTCGAGACGCCTCAGCGGAAATGGGCCTCATCTCGCCTGGAGGGGAGAACCTCCTGGATTTTCTCGAGTTGCGGCAGGTCTTCTCGAGTTACGACGGGGACCTCAGGGACCCGCTCTGGTGGCCTCAGGAAAGGCCAGTCCCCATGCGAGTTGCTAGGGGACCTCTCGGGATTCCTCTCCCGTCCTTGCCAGGGCCTCAGTCTTTGTTTGGAGTCGGGGCCGGAACCTGAGGATTCCTCTCCAGTGTTGCCATGGATCTTGGGGTGCTTCTGAGTCTCCCCAGGGGAGTCAGGCCTCGTCTCGAATGGGGGCATGCACGTGCGCTTTCCTCCCGAGCTGCAGCAGTAGTGTCACGCTTCCTGTCACGTGGATCAAGGGATCTGTGGCTTTCCCTCGAGGCTGTCCCTCGAGGCTTTCCCACGAGGCTTTCCCACAGGGCTGTGCCACGTGCCACCTTGGTGTGAGTCGATCCTCGGCGTGAAAGACGAGCCGGTGAAGGGAAAAGAGGTTCCTCTGGAATGGACTGAGACATCTGGGGGACTCTTGGAATGGTGGCACGACCCTGGAGTTCCTCTCGCCATTCCTGTTGAGAGGGCCTCCTCTTGAGATGCGACGGGAACGCCGGGAACTCTTTCCCGACGAAGCAGGGAAAGGATCCCTCATCTCGAGCTACGAGGCGGAAACGGGGCTCCTCTGGATGTAGGCGGGACCCTCGTGATTCCTCTCGAGTGGAGACGGGTATGTCGGGGAACTTCTTGATTTGCACCAAGGGTGTGAAGGAGCCTTTCGAAGTTCCAGAGGTGAGGTGTGATCAGCCTCGAGACGCCTCAGCGGAAATGGGCCTCATCTTGCCTTAGGGGAGAACCTCCTGGATTTTCTCGAGTTGCGGAAGGTCTTCTCGAGTTACGACGGGGACCTCAGGGACCCGCTCTGGTGGCCTCAGGAAAGGCCAGTCCCCATGCGAGTTGCTAGGGGACCTCTCGGGATTCCTCTCCCGTCCATGCCGGGACCTCAGTCCTTGTGTGGAGTCGGGGCCGGAACCTGAGGATTCCTCTCCAGTGTTGCCATGGATCTTGGGGTGCTTCTGAGTCTCCCCAGGGGAGTCAGGCCTCGTCTCGAGTGGGGGCATGCACGTGCGCTTTCCTCCCGAGCTGCAGCAGTAGTGTCACGCTTCCTGTCACGTGTATCAAGGGATCTGTGGCTTTCCCTCGAGCCTGTACCTCGAGGCTTTCCCACGAGGCTTTCCCACAGGGCTGTGCCACGTGCCACCTTGGTGTGAGTCGATCCTCGGCGTGAAAGACGAGCCGGTGAAGGGAAAAGAGGTTCCTCTGGAATGGACTGAGACATCTGGGGGACTCTTGGAATGGTGGCACGACCCTGGAGTTCCTCTCGCCGTTCCTGTTGAGAGGGCCTCCTCTTGAGATGCGACGGGAACGCTGTGAACTCTTTCCCGAGGAAGCAGGGAAAGGATCCCTCATCTCGAGCTACGAGGCGGAAACGGGGCTCCTCTGGATGTTGGCGGGACCCTCGTGATTCCTCTCGAGTGGAGACGGGTATGTCGGGGAACTTCTTGATTTGCACCAAGGGTGTGAAGGAGCCTTTCAAAGTTCCAGAGGGGAGGTGTGATCAGCCTCTAGACATCTCAGCGGAAATGGGCCTCATCTCGCCTGGAGGGGAGAACCTCCTGGATTTTCTCGAGTTGCGGCAGGTCTTCTCGAGTTACGACGGGGACCTCAGGGACCCGCTCTGGTGGCCTCAGGAAAGGCCAGTCCCCATGCGAGTTGCTAGGGGACCTCTCGGGATTCCTCTCCCGTCCATGCCGGGACCTCAGTCCTTGTGTGGAGTCGGGGCCGGAACCTGAGGATTCCTCTCCAGTGTTGCCATGGATCTTGGGGTGCTTCTGAGTCTCCCCAGGGGAGTCAGGCCTCGTCTCGAGTGGGGGCATGCACGTGCGCTTTCCTCCCGAGCTGCAGCAGTAGTGTCACGCTTCCTGTCACGTGGATCAAGGGATCTGTGGCTTTCCCTCGAGGCTGTCCCTCGAGGCTTTCCCACGAGGCTTTCCCACAGGGCTGTGCCACGTGCCACCTTGGTGTGAGTCGATCCTCGGCGTGAAAGACGAGCCGGTGAAGGGAAAAGAGGTTCCTCTGGAATGGACTGAGACATCTGGGGGACTCTTGGAATGGTGGCACGACCCTGGAGTTCCTCTCGCCGTTCCTGTTGAGAGGGCCTCCTCTTGAGATGCGACGGGAACGCCGGGAACTCTTTCCCGACGAAGCAGGGAAAGGATCCCTCATCTCGAGCTACGAGGCGGAAACGGGGCTCCTCTGGATGTGGGCGGGACCCTCGTGATTCCTCTCGAGTGGAGACGGGTATGTCGGGGAACTTCTTGATTTGCACCAAGGGTGTGAAGGAGCCTTTCGAAGTTCCAGAGGTGAGGTGTGATCAGCCTCGAGACGCCTGAGCGGAAATGGGCCTCATCTCGCCTTAGGGGAGAACCTCCTGGATTTTCTCGAGTTGCGGCAGGTCTTCTCGAGTTACGACGGGGACCTCAGGGACCCGCTCTGGTGGCCTCAGGAAAGGCCAGTCCCCATGCGAGTTGCTAGGGGACCTCTCGGGATTCCTCTCCCGTCCATGCCAGGGCCTCAGTCCTTGTGTGGATTCGGGGCCGGAACCTGAGGATTCCTCTCCAGTGTTGCCATGGATCTTGGGGTGCTTCTGAGTCTCCCCAGGGGAGTCAGACCTCGTCTCGAGTGGGGGCATGCACGTGCGCTTTCCTCCCGAGCTGCAGCAGTAGTGTCACGCTTCCTGTCACGTGGATCAAGGGATCTGTGGCTTTCCCTCGAGCCTGTCCCTCGAGGCTTTCCCACGAGGCTTTCCCACAGGGCTGTGCCACGTGCCACCTTGGTGTGAGTCGATCCTCGGCGTGAAAGACGAGCCGGTGAAGGGAAAAGAGGTTCCTCTGGAATGGACTGAGACATCTGGGGGACTCTTGGAATGGTGGCACGACCCTGGAGTTCCTCTCGCCGTTCCTGTTGAGAGGGCCTCCTCTTGAGATGCGACGGGAACGCCGGGAACTCTTTCCCGACGAAGCAGGGAAAGGATCCCTCATCTCGAGCTACGAGGCGGAAACGGGGCTCCTCTGGATGTGGGCGGGACCCTCGTGATTCCTCTCGAGTGGAGACGGGTATGTCGGGGAACTTCTTGATTTGCACCAAGGGTGTGAAGGAGCCTTTCAAAGTTCCAGAGGGGAGGTGTGATCAGCCTCTAGACATCTCAGCGGAAATGGGCCTCATCTCGCCTGGAGGGGAGAACCTCCTGGATTTTCTCGAGTTGCGGCAGGTCTTCTCGAGTTACGACGGGGACCTCAGGGACCCGATCTGGTGGCCTCAGGAAAGGCCAGTCCCCATGCGAGTTGCTAGGGGACCTCTCGGGATTCCTCTCCCGTCCATGCCGGGACCTCAGTCCTTGTGTGGAGTCGGGGCCGGAACCTGAGGATTCCTCTCCAGTGTTGCCATGGATCTTGGGGTGCTTCTGAGTCTCCCCAGGGGAGTCAGGCCTCGTCTCGAGTGGGGGCATGCACGTGCGCTTTCCTCCCGAGCTGCAGCAGTAGTGTCACGCTTCCTGTCACGTGGATCAAGGGATCTGTGGCTTTCCCTCGAGGCTGTCCCTCGAGGCTTTCCCACGAGGCTTTCCCACAGGGCTGTGCCACGTGCCACCTTGGTGTGAGTCGATCCTCGGCGTGAAAGACGAGCCGGTGAAGGGAAAAGAGGTTCCTCTGGAATGGACTGAGACATCTGGGGGACTCTTGGAATGGTGGCACGACCCTGGAGTTCCTCTCGCCGTTCCTGTTGAGAGGGCCTCCTCTTGAGATGCGACGGGAACGCCGGGAACTCTTTTCCGACGAAGCAGGGAAAGGATCCCTCATCTCGAGCTACGAGGCGGAAACGGGGCTCCTCTGGATGTGGGCGGGACCCTCGTGATTCCTCTCGAGTGGAGACGGGTATGTCGGGGAACTTCTTGATTTGCACCAAGGGTGTGAAGGAGCCTTTCGAAGTTCCAGAGGTGAGGTGTGATCAGCCTCGAGACGCCTGAGCGGAAATGGGCCTCATCTCGCCTTAGGGGAGAACCTCCTGGATTTTCTCGAGTTGCGGCAGGTCTTCTCGAGTTACGACGGGGACCTCAGGGACCCGCTCTGGTGGCCTCAGGAAAGGCCAGTCCCCATGCGAGTTGCTAGGGGACCTCTCGGGATTCCTCTCCCGTCCATGCCAGGGCCTCAGTCCTTGTGTGGATTCGGGGCCGGAACCTGAGGATTCCTCTCCAGTGTTGCCATGGATCTTGGGGTGCTTCTGAGTCTCCCCAGGGGAGTCAGACCTCGTCTCGAGTGGGGGCATGCACGTGCGCTTTCCTCCCGAGCTGCAGCAGTAGTGTCACGCTTCCTGTCACGTGGATCAAGGGATCTGTGGCTTTCCCTCGAGGCTGTCCCTCGAGGCTTTCCCACGAGGCTTTCCCACAGGGCTGTGCCACGTGCCACCTTGGTGTGAGTCGATCCTCGGCGTGAAAGACGAGCCGGTGAAGGGAAAAGAGGTTCCTCTGGAATGGACTGAGACATCTGGGGGACTCTTGGAATGGTGGCACGACCCTGGAGTTCCTCTCGCCGTTCCTGTTGAGAGGGCCTCCTCTTGAGATGCGACGGGAACGCCGGGAACTCTTTCCCGACGAAGCAGGGAAAGGATCCCTCATCTCGAGCTACGAGGCGGAAACGGGGCTCCTCTGGATGTGGGCGGGACCCTCGTGATTCCTCTCGAGTGGAGACGGGTATGTCGGGGAACTTCTTGATTTGCACCAAGGGTGTGAAGGAGCCTTTCAAAGTTCCAGAGGGGAGGTGTGATCAGCCTCTAGACATCTCAGCGGAAATCGGCCTCATCTCGCCTGGAGGGGAGAACCTCCTGGATTTTCTCGAGTTGCGGCAGGTCTTCTCGAGTTACGACGGGGACCTCAGGGACCCGCTCTGGTGGCCTCAGGAAAGGCCAGTCCCCATGCGAGTTGCTAGGGGACCTCTCGGGATTCCTCTCCCGTCCATGCCGGGACCTCAGTCCTTGTGTGGAGTCGGGGCCGGAACCTGAGGATTCCTCTCCAGTGTTGCCATGGATCTTGGGGTGCTTCTGAGTCTCCCCAGGGGAGTCAGGCCTCGTCTCGAGTGGGGGCATGCACGTGCGCTTTCCTCCCGAGCTGCAGCAGTAGTGTCACGCTTCCTGTCACGTGGATCAAGGGATCTGTGGCTTTCCCTCGAGGCTGTCCCTCGAGGCTTTCCCACGAGGCTTTCCCACAGGGCTGTGCCACGTGCCACCTTGGTGTGAGTCGATCCTCGGCGTGAAAGACGAGCCGGTGAAGGGAAAAGAGGTTCCTCTGGAATGGACTGAGACATCTGGGGGACTCTTGGAATGGTGGCACGACCCTGGAGTTCCTCTCGCCGTTCCTGTTGAGAGGGCCTCCTCTTGAGATGCGACGGGAACGCCGGGAACTCTTTCCCGACGAAGCAGGGAAAGGATCCCTCATCTCGAGCTACGAGGCGGAAACGGGGCTCCTCTGGATGTGGGCGGGACCCTCGTGATTCCTCTCGAGTGGAGACGGGTATGTCGGGGAACTTCTTGATTTGCACCAAGGGTGTGAAGGAGCCTTTCGAAGTTCCAGAGGTGAGGTGTGATCAGCCTCGAGACGCCTCAGCGGAAATGGGCCTCATCTCGCCTGGAGGGGAGAACCTCCTGGATTTTCTCGAGTTGCGGAAGGTCTTCTCGAGTTACGACGGGAACCTCAGGGACCCGCTCTGGTGGCCTCAGGAAAGGCCAGTCCCCATGCGAGTTGCTAGGGGACCTCTCGGGATTCCTCTCCCGTCCATGCCGGGGCCTCAGTCCTTGTGTGGAGTCGGGGCCGGAACCTGAGGATTCCTCTCCAGTGTTGCCATGGATCTTGGGGTGCTTCTGAGTCTCCCCAGGGGAGTCAGGCCTCGTCTCGAGTGGGGGCATGCACGTGCGCTTTCCTCCCGAGCTGCAGCAGTAGTGTCACGCTTCCTGTCACGTGGATCAAGGGATCTGTGGCTTTCCCTCGAGCCTGTCCCTCGAGGCTTTCCCACGAGGCTTTCCCACAGGGCTGTGCCACGTGCCACCTTGGTGTGAGTCGATCCTCGGCGTGAAAGACGAGCCGGTGAAAGGAAAAGAGGTTCCTCTGGAATGGACTGAGACATCTGGGGGACTCTTGGAATGGTGGCACGACCCTGGAGTTCCTCTCGCCGTTCCTGTTGAGAGGGCCTCCTCTTGAGATGCGACGGGAACGCTGTGAACTCTTTCCCGAGGAAGCAGGGAAAGGATCCCTCATCTCGAGCTACGAGGCGGAAACGGGGCTCCTCTGGATGTGGGCGGGACCCTCGTGATTCCTCTCGAGTGGAGACGGCTCGGTCGGGGAACTTCTTGATTTGCACCAAGGGTGTGAAGGAGCCTTTCGAAGTTCCAGAGGTGAGGTGTGATCAGCCTCGAGACGCCTCAGCGGAAATGGGCCTCATCTCGCCTGGAGGGGAGAACCTCCTGGATTTTCTCGAGTTGCGGAAGGTCTTCTCGAGTTACGACGGGGACCTCAGGGACCCGCTCTGGTGGCCTCAGGAAAGGCCAGTCCCCATGCGAGTTGCTAGGGGACCTCTCGGGATTCCTCTCCCGTCCATGCCGGGGCCTCAGTCCTTGTGTGGAGTCGGGGCCGGAACCTGAGGATTCCTCTCCAGTGTTGCCATGGATCTTGGGGTGCTTCTGAGTCTCCCCAGGGGAGTCAGGCCTCGTCTCGAGTGGGGGCATGCACGTGCGCTTTCCTCCCGAGCTGCAGCAGTAGTGTCACGCTTCCTGTCACGTGGATCAAGGGATCTGTGGCTTTCCCTCGAGCCTGTCCCTCGAGGCTTTCCCACGAGGCTTTCCCACAGGGCTGTGCCACGTGCCACCTTGGTGTGAGTCGATCCTCGGCGTGAAAGACGAGCCGGTGAAGGGAAAAGAGGTTCCTCTGGAATGGACTGAGACATCTGGGGGACTCTTGGAATGGTGGCACGACCCTGGAGTTCCTCTCGCCGTTCCTGTTGAGAGGGCCTCCTCTTGAGATGCGACGGGAACGCCGGGAACTCTTTTCCGACGAAGCAGGGAAAGGATCCCTCATCTCGAGCTACGAGGCGGAAACGGGGCTCCTCTGGATGTGGGCGGGACCCTCGTGATTCCTCTCGAGTGGAGACGGCTCGGTCGGGGAACTTCTTGATTTGCACCAAGGGTGTGAAGGAGCCTTTCGAAGTTCCAGAGGTGAGGTGTGATCAGCCTCGAGACGCCTCAGCGGAAATGGGCCTCATCTCGCCTGGAGGGGAGAACCTCCTGGATTTTCTCGAGTTGCGGCAGGTCTTCTCGAGTTACGACGGGGACCTCAGGGACCCGCTCTGGTGGCCTCAGGAAAGGCCAGTCCCCATGCGAGTTGCTAGGGGACCTCTCGGGATTCCTCTCCCGTCCATGCCGGGGCCTCAGTCCTTGTGTGGAGTCGGGGCCGGAACCTGAGGATTCCTCTCCAGTGTTGCCATGGATCTTGGGGTGCTTCTGAGTCTCCCCAGGGGAGTCAGGCCTCGTCTCGAGTGGGGGCATGCACGTGCGCTTTACTCCCGAGCTGCAGCAGTAGTGTCACACTTCCTGTCACGTGGATCAAGGGATCTGTGGCTTTCCCTCGAGCCTGTCCCTCGAGGCTTTCCCACGAGGCTTTCCCACAGGGCTGTGCCACGTGCCACCTTGGTGTGAGTCGATCCTCGGCGTGAAAGACGAGCCGGTGAAGGGAAAAGAGGTTCCTCTGGAATGGACTGAGACATCTGGGGGACTCTTGGAATGGTGGCACGACCCTGGAGTTCCTCTCGCCGTTCCTGTTGAGAGGGCCTCCTCTTGAGATGCGACGGGAACGCCGGGAACTCTTTCCCGACGAAGCAGGGAAAGGATCCCTCATCTCGAGCTACGAGGCGGAAACGGGGCTCCTCTGGATGTGGGCGGGACCCTCGTGATTCCTCTCGAGTGGAGACGGGTATGTCGGGGAACTTCTTGATTTGCACCAAGGGTGTGAAGGAGCCTTTCGAAGTTCCAGAGGTGAGGTGTGATCAGCCTCGAGACGCCTCAGCGGAAATGGGCCTCATCTCGCCTTAGGGGAGAACCTCCTGGATTTTCTCGAGTTGCGGAAGGTCTTCTCGAGTTACGACGGGGACCTCAGGGACCCGCTCTGGTGGCCTCAGGAAAGGCCAGTCCCCATGCGAGTTGCTAGGGGACCTCTCGGGATTCCTCTCCCGTCCATGCCGGGGCCTCAGTCCTTGTGTGGAGTCGGGGCCGGAACCTGAGGATTCCTCTCCAGTGTTGCCATGGATCTTGGGGTGCTTCTGAGTCTCCCCAGGGGAGTCAGGCCTCGTCTCGAGTGGGGGCATGCACGTGCGCTTTCCTCCCGAGCTGCAGCAGTAGTGTCACGCTTCCTGTCACGTGGATCAAGGGATCTGTGGCTTTCCCTCGAGGCTGTCCCTCGAGGCTTTCCCACGAGGCTTTCCCACAGGGCTGTGCCACGTGCCACCTTGGTGTGAGTCGATCCTCGGCGTGAAAGACGAGCCGGTGAAGGGAAAAGAGGTTCCTCTGGAATGGACTGAGACATCTGGGGGACTCTTGGAATGGTGGCACGACCCTGGAGTTCCTCTCGCCGTTCCTGTTGAGAGGGCCTCCTCTTGAGATGCGACGGGAACGCTGTGAACTCTTTCCCGAGGAAGCAGGGAAAGGATCCCTCATCTCGAGCTACGAGGCGGAAACGGGGCTCCTCTGGATGTGGGCGGGACCCTCGTGATTCCTCTCGAGTGGAGACGGCTCGGTCGGGGAACTTCTTGATTTGCACCAAGGGTGTGAAGGACCCTTTCGAAGTTCCAGAGGTGAGGTGTGATCAGCCTCGAGACGCCTCAGCGGAAATGGGCCTCATCTCGCCTGGAGGGGAGAACCTCCTGGATTTTCTCGAGTTGCGGCAGGTCTTCTCGAGTTACGACGGGGACCTCAGGGACCCGCTCTGGTGGCCTCAGGAAAGGCCAGTCCCCATGCGAGTTGCTAGGGGACCTCTCGGGATTCCTCTCCCGTCCATGCCGGGGCCTCAGTCCTTGTGTGGAGTCGGGGCCGGAACCTGAGGATTCCTCTCCAGTGTTGCCATGGATCTTGGGGTGCTTCTGAGTCTCCCCAGGGGAGTCAGGCCTCGTCTCGAGTGGGGGCATGCACGTGCGCTTTCCTCCCGAGCTGCAGCAGTAGTGTCACGCTTCCTGTCACGTGGATCAAGGGATCTGTGGCTTTCCCTCGAGCCTGTCCCTCGAGGCTTTCCCACGAGGCTTTCCCACAGGGCTGTGCCACGTGCCACCTTGGTGTGAGTCGATCCTCGGCGTGAAAGACGAGCCGGTGAAGGGAAAAGAGGTTCCTCTGGAATGGACTGAGACATCTGGGGGACTCTTGGAATGGTGGCACGACCCTGGAGTTCCTCTCGCCGTTCCTGTTGAGAGGGCCTCCTCTTGAGATGCGACGGGAACGCTGTGAACTCTTTCCCGACGAAGCAGGGAAAGGATCCCTCATCTCGAGCTACGAGGCGGAAACGGGGCTCCTCTGGATGTGGGCGGGACCCTCGTGATTCCTCTCGAGTGGAGACGGCTAGGTCGGGGAACTTCTTGATTTGCACCAAGGGTGTGAAGGACCCTTTCGAAGTTCCAGAGGTGAGGTGTGATCAGCCTCGAGATGCCTCAGCGGAAATGGGCCTCATCTCGCCTGGAGGGGAGAACCTCCTGGATTTTCTCGAGTTGCGGCAGGTCTTCTCGAGTTACGACGGGGACCTCAGGGACCCGCTCTGGTGGCCTCAGGAAAGGCCAGTCCCCATGCGAGTTGCTAGGGGACCTCTCGGGATTCCTCTCCCGTCCATGCCGGGGCCTCAGTCCTTGTGTGGAGTCGGGGCCGGAACCTGAGGATTCCTCTCCAGTGTTGCCATGGATCTTGGGGTGCTTCTGAGTCTCCCCAGGGGAGTCAGGCCTCGTCTCGAGTGGGGGCATGCACGTGCGCTTTCCTCCCGAGCTGCAGCAGTAGTGTCACGCTTCCTGTCACGTGGATCAAGGGATCTGTGGCTTTCCCTCGAGGCTGTCCCTCGAGGCTTTCCCACGAGGCTTTCCCACAGGGCTGTGCCACGTGCCACCTTGGTGTGAGTCGATCCTCGGCGTGAAAGACGAGCCGGTGAAGGGAAAAGAGGTTCCTCTGGAATGGACTGAGACATCTGGGGGACTCTTGGAATGGTGGCACGACCCTGGAGTTCCTCTCGCCGTTCCTGTTGAGAGGGCCTCCTCTTGAGATGCGACGGGAACGCCGGGAACTCTTTCCCGACGAAGCAGGGAAAGGATCCCTCATCTCGAGCTACGAGGCGGAAACGGGGCTCCTCTGGATGTGGGCGGGACCCTCGTGATTCCTCTCGAGTGGAGACGGGTATGTCGGGGAACTTCTTGATTTGCACCAAGGGTGTGAAGGAGCCTTTCGAAGTTCCAGAGGTGAGGTGTGATCAGCCTCGAGACGCCTCAGCGGAAATGGGCCTCATCTCGCCTGGAGGGGAGAACCTCCTGGATTTTCTCGAGTTGCGGAAGGTCTTCTCGAGTTACGACGGGAACCTCAGGGACCCGCTCTGGTGGCCTCAGGAAAGGCCAGTCCCCATGCGAGTTGCTAGGGGACCTCTCGGGATTCCTCTCCCGTCCATGCCGGGGCCTCAGTCCTTGTGTGGAGTCGGGGCCGGAACCTGAGGATTCCTCTCCAGTGTTGCCATGGATCTTGGGGTGCTTCTGAGTCTCCCCAGGGGAGTCAGGCCTCGTCTCGAGTGGGGGCATGCACGTGCGCTTTCCTCCCGAGCTGCAGCAGTAGTGTCACGCTTCCTGTCACGTGGATCAAGGGATCTGTGGCTTTCCCTCGAGCCTGTCCCTCGAGGCTTTCCCACGAGGCTTTCCCACAGGGCTGTGCCACGTGCCACCTTGGTGTGAGTCGATCCTCGGCGTGAAAGACGAGCCGGTGAAAGGAAAAGAGGTTCCTCTGGAATGGACTGAGACATCTGGGGGACTCTTGGAATGGTGGCACGACCCTGGAGTTCCTCTCGCCGTTCCTGTTGAGAGGGCCTCCTCTTGAGATGCGACGGGAACGCTGTGAACTCTTTCCCGAGGAAGCAGGGAAAGGATCCCTCATCTCGAGCTACGAGGCGGAAACGGGGCTCCTCTGGATGTGGGCGGGACCCTCGTGATTCCTCTCGAGTGGAGACGGCTCGGTCGGGGAACTTCTTGATTTGCACCAAGGGTGTGAAGGAGCCTTTCGAAGTTCCAGAGGTGAGGTGTGATCAGCCTCGAGACGCCTCAGCGGAAATGGGCCTCATCTCGCCTGGAGGGGAGAACCTCCTGGATTTTCTCGAGTTGCGGAAGGTCTTCTCGAGTTACGACGGGGACCTCAGGGACCCGCTCTGGTGGCCTCAGGAAAGGCCAGTCCCCATGCGAGTTGCTAGGGGACCTCTCGGGATTCCTCTCCCGTCCATGCCGGGGCCTCAGTCCTTGTGTGGAGTCGGGGCCGGAACCTGAGGATTCCTCTCCAGTGTTGCCATGGATCTTGGGGTGCTTCTGAGTCTCCCCAGGGGAGTCAGGCCTCGTCTCGAGTGGGGGCATGCACGTGCGCTTTCCTCCCGAGCTGCAGCAGTAGTGTCACGCTTCCTGTCACGTGGATCAAGGGATCTGTGGCTTTCCCTCGAGGCTGTCCCTCGAGGCTTTCCCACGAGGCTTTCCCACAGGGCTGTGCCACGTGCCACCTTGGTGTGAGTCGATCCTCGGCGTGAAAGACGAGACGGTGAAGGGAAAAGAGGTTCCTCTGGAATGGACTGAGACATCTGGGGGACTCTTGGAATGGTGGCACGACCCTGGAGTTCCTCTCGCCGTTCCTGTTGAGAGGGCCTCCTCTTGAGATGCGACGGGAACGCCGGGAACTCTTTCCCGACGAAGCAGGGAAAGGATCCCTCATCTCGAGCTACGAGGCGGAAACGGGGCTCCTCTGGATGTGGGCGGGACCCTCGTGATTCCTCTCGAGTGGAGACGGCTCGGTCGGGGAACTTCTTGATTTGCACCAAGGGTGTGAAGGAGCCTTTCGAAGTTCCAGAGGTGAGGTGTGATCAGCCTCGAGACGCCTCAGCGGAAATGGGCCTCATCTCGCCTGGAGGGGAGAACCTCCTGGATTTTCTCGAGTTGCGGCAGGTCTTCTCGAGTTACGACGGGGACCTCAGGGACCCGCTCTGGTGGCCTCAGGAAAGGCCAGTCCCCATGCGAGTTGCTAGGGGACCTCTCGGGATTCCTCTCCCGTCCATGCCGGGGCCTCAGTCCTTGTGTGGAGTCGGGGCCGGAACCTGAGGATTCCTCTCCAGTGTTGCCATGGATCTTGGGGTGCTTCTGAGTCTCCCCAGGGGAGTCAGGCCTCGTCTCGAGTGGGGGCATGCACGTGCGCTTTACTCCCGAGCTGCAGCAGTAGTGTCACACTTCCTGTCACGTGGATCAAGGGATCTGTGGCTTTCCCTCGAGCCTGTCCCTCGAGGCTTTCCCACGAGGCTTTCCCACAGGGCTGTGCCACGTGCCACCTTGGTGTGAGTCGATCCTCGGCGTGAAAGACGAGCCGGTGAAGGGAAAAGAGGTTCCTCTGGAATGGACTGAGACATCTGGGGGACTCTTGGAATGGTGGCACGACCCTGGAGTTCCTCTCGCCGTTCCTGTTGAGAGGGCCTCCTCTTGAGATGCGACGGGAACGCCGGGAACTCTTTCCCGACGAAGCAGGGAAAGGATCCCTCATCTCGAGCTACGAGGCGGAAACGGGGCTCCTCTGGATGTGGGCGGGACCCTCGTGATTCCTCTCGAGTGGAGACGGGTATGTCGGGGAACTTCTTGATTTGCACCAAGGGTGTGAAGGAGCCTTTCGAAGTTCCAGAGGTGAGGTGTGATCAGCCTCGAGACGCCTCAGCGGAAATGGGCCTCATCTCGCCTTAGGGGAGAACCTCCTGGATTTTCTCGAGTTGCGGAAGGTCTTCTCGAGTTACGACGGGGACCTCAGGGACCCGCTCTGGTGGCCTCAGGAAAGGCCAGTCCCCATGCGAGTTGCTAGGGGACCTCTCGGGATTCCTCTCCCGTCCATGCCGGGGCCTCAGTCCTTGTGTGGAGTCGGGGCCGGAACCTGAGGATTCCTCTCCAGTGTTGCCATGGATCTTGGGGTGCTTCTGAGTCTCCCCAGGGGAGTCAGGCCTCGTCTCGAGTGGGGGCATGCACGTGCGCTTTCCTCCCGAGCTGCAGCAGTAGTGTCACGCTTCCTGTCACGTGGATCAAGGGATCTGTGGCTTTCCCTCGAGGCTGTCCCTCGAGGCTTTCCCACGAGGCTTTCCCACAGGGCTGTGCCACGTGCCACCTTGGTGTGAGTCGATCCTCGGCGTGAAAGACGAGCCGGTGAAGGGAAAAGAGGTTCCTCTGGAATGGACTGAGACATCTGGGGGACTCTTGGAATGGTGGCACGACCCTGGAGTTCCTCTCGCCGTTCCTGTTGAGAGGGCCTCCTCTTGAGATGCGACGGGAACGCTGTGAACTCTTTCCCGAGGAAGCAGGGAAAGGATCCCTCATCTCGAGCTACGAGGCGGAAACGGGGCTCCTCTGGATGTGGGCGGGACCCTCGTGATTCCTCTCGAGTGGAGACGGCTCGGTCGGGGAACTTCTTGATTTGCACCAAGGGTGTGAAGGACCCTTTCGAAGTTCCAGAGGTGAGGTGTGATCAGCCTCGAGACGCCTCAGCGGAAATGGGCCTCATCTCGCCTGGAGGGGAGAACCTCCTGGATTTTCTCGAGTTGCGGCAGGTCTTCTCGAGTTACGACGGGGACCTCAGGGACCCGCTCTGGTGGCCTCAGGAAAGGCCAGTCCCCATGCGAGTTGCTAGGGGACCTCTCGGGATTCCTCTCCCGTCCATGCCGGGGCCTCAGTCCTTGTGTGGAGTCGGGGCCGGAACCTGAGGATTCCTCTCCAGTGTTGCCATGGATCTTGGGGTGCTTCTGAGTCTCCCCAGGGGAGTCAGGCCTCGTCTCGAGTGGGGGCATGCACGTGCGCTTTCCTCCCGAGCTGCAGCAGTAGTGTCACGCTTCCTGTCACGTGGATCAAGGGATCTGTGGCTTTCCCTCGAGCCTGTCCCTCGAGGCTTTCCCACGAGGCTTTCCCACAGGGCTGTGCCACGTGCCACCTTGGTGTGAGTCGATCCTCGGCGTGAAAGACGAGCCGGTGAAGGGAAAAGAGGTTCCTCTGGAATGGACTGAGACATCTGGGGGACTCTTGGAATGGTGGCACGACCCTGGAGTTCCTCTCGCCGTTCCTGTTGAGAGGGCCTCCTCTTGAGATGCGACGGGAACGCTGTGAACTCTTTCCCGACGAAGCAGGGAAAGGATCCCTCATCTCGAGCTACGAGGCGGAAACGGGGCTCCTCTGGATGTGGGCGGGACCCTCGTGATTCCTCTCGAGTGGAGACGGCTAGGTCGGGGAACTTCTTGATTTGCACCAAGGGTGTGAAGGACCCTTTCGAAGTTCCAGAGGTGAGGTGTGATCAGCCTCGAGATGCCTCAGCGGAAATGGGCCTCATCTCGCCTGGAGGGGAGAACCTCCTGGATTTTCTCGAGTTGCGGCAGGTCTTCTCGAGTTACGACGGGGACCTCAGGGACCCGCTCTGGTGGCCTCAGGAAAGGCCAGTCCCCATGCGAGTTGCTAGGGGACCTCTCGGGATTCCTCTCCCGTCCATGCCGGGGCCTCAGTCCTTGTGTGGAGTCGGGGCCGGAACCTGAGGATTCCTCTCCAGTGTTGCCATGGATCTTGGGGTGCTTCTGAGTCTCCCCAGGGGAGTCAGGCCTCGTCTCGAGTGGGGGCATGCACGTGCGCTTTCCTCCCGTGCTGCAGCAGTAGTGTCACGCTTCCTGTCACGTGGATCAAGGGATCTGTGGCTTTCCCTCGAGGCTGTCCCTCGAGGCTTTCCCACGAGGCTTTCCCACAGGGCTGTGCCACGTGCCACCTTGGTGTGAGTCGATCCTCGGCGTGAAAGACGAGCCGGTGAAGGGAAAAGAGGTTCCTCTGGAATGGACTGAGACATCTGGGGGACTCTTGGAATGGTGGCACGACCCTGGAGTTCCTCTCGCCGTTCCTGTTGAGAGGGCCTCCTCTTGAGATGCGACGGGAACGCCGGGAACTCTTTCCCGACGAAGCAGGGAAAGGATCCCTCATCTCGAGCTACGAGGCGGAAACGGGGCTCCTCTGGATGTGGGCGGGACCCTCGTGATTCCTCTCGAGTGGAGACGGGTATGTCGGGGAACTTCTTGATTTGCACCAAGGGTGTGAAGGAGCCTTTCGAAGTTCCAGAGGGGAGGTGTGATCAGCCTCGAGACGCCTCAGCGGAAATGGGCCTCATCTCGCCTGGAGGGGAGAACCTCCTGGATTTTCTCGAGTTGCGGCAGGTCTTCTCGAGTTACGACGGGGACCTCAGGGACCCGCTCTGGTGGCCTCAGGAAAGGCCAGTCCCCATGCGAGTTGCTAGGGGACCTCTCGGGATTCCTCTCCCGTCCATGCCAGGACCTCAGTCTTTGTTTGGAGTCGGGGCCGGAACCTGAGGATTCCTCTCCAGTGTTGCCATGGATCTTGGGGTGCTTCTGAGTCTCCCCAGGGGAGTCAGGCCTCGTCTCGAGTGGGGGCATGCACGTGCGCTTTCCTCCCGAGCTGCAGCAGTAGTGTCACGCTTCCTGTCACGTGGATCAAGGGATCTGTGGCTTTCCCTCGAGGCTGTCCCTCGAGGCTTTCCCACGAGGCTTTCCCACAGGGCTGTGCCACGTGCCACCTTGGTGTGAGTCGATCCTCGGCGTGAAAGACGAGCCAGTGAAGGGAAAAGAGGTTCCTCTGGAATGGACTGAGACATCTGGGGGACTCTTGGAATGGTGGCACGACCCTGGAGTTCCTCTCGCCGTTCCTGTTGAGAGGGCCTCCTCTTGAGATGCGACGGGAACGCCGGGAACTCTTTCCCGACGAAGCAGGGAAAGGATCCCTCATCTCGAGCTACGAGGCGGAAACGGGGCTCCTCTGGATGTGGGCGGGACCCTCGTGATTCCTCTCGAGTGGAGACGGGTATGTTGGGGAACTTCTTGATTTGCACCAAGGGTGTGAATGACCCTATCGAAGTTCCAGAGCGGAGGTGTGATCAGCCTCGAGACGCCTCAGCAGAAATGGGCCTCATCTCGCCTGGAGGGGAGAACCTCCTGGATTTTCTCGAGTTGCGGCAGGTCTTCTCGAGTTACGACGGGGACCTCAGGGACCCGCTCTGGTGGCCTCAGGAAAGGCCAGTCCCCATGCGAGTTGCTAGGGGACCTCTCGGGATTCCTCTCCCGTCCATGCCGGGGCCTCAGTCCTTGTGTGGAGTCGGGGCCGGAACCTGAGGATTCCTCTCCAGTGTTGCCATGGATCTTGGGGTGCTTCTGAGTCTCCCCAGGGGAGTCAGGCCTCGTCTCGAGTGGGGGCATGCACGTGCGCTTTCCTCCCGTGCTGCAGCAGTAGTGTCACGCTTCCTGTCACGTGGATCAAGGGATCTGTGGCTTTCCCTCGAGGCTGTCCCTCGAGGCTTTCCCACGAGGCTTTCCCACAGGGCTGTGCCACGTGCCACCTTGGTGTGAGTCGATCCTCGGCGTGAAAGACGAGCCGGTGAAGGGAAAAGAGGTTCCTCTGGAATGGACTGAGACATCTGGGGGACTCTTGGAATGGTGGCACGACCCTGGAGTTCCTCTCGCCGTTCCTGTTGAGAGGGCCTCCTCTTGAGATGCGACGGGAACGCCGGGAACTCTTTCCCGACGAAGCAGGGAAAGGATCCCTCATCTCGAGCTACGAGGCGGAAACGGGGCTCCTCTGGATGTGGGCGGGACCCTCGTGATTCCTCTCGAGTGGAGACGGGTATGTCGGGGAACTTCTTGATTTGCACCAAGGGTGTGAAGGAGCCTTTCGAAGTTCCAGAGGGGAGGTGTGATCATCCTCGAGACGCCTCAGCGGAAATGGGCCTCATCTCGCCTGGAGGGGAGAACCTCCTGGATTTTCTCGAGTTGCGGCAGGTCTTCTCGAGTTACGACGGGGACCTCAGGGACCCGCTCTGGTGGCCTCAGGAAAGGCCAGTCCCCATGCGAGTTGCTAGGGGACCTCTCGGGATTCCTCTCCCGTCCATGCCAGGGCCTCAGTCTTTGTTTGGAGTCGGGGCCGGAACCTGAGGATTCCTCTCCAGTGTTGCCATGGATCTTGGGGTGCTTCTGAGTCTCCCCAGGGGAGTCAGGCCTCGTCTCGAGTGGGGGCATGCACGTGCGCTTTCCTCCCGAGCTGCAGCAGTAGTGTCACGCTTCCTGTCACGTGGATCAAGGGATCTGTGGCTTTCCCTCGAGCCTGTCCCTCGAGGCTTTCCCACGAGGCTTTCCCACAGGGCTGTGCCACGTGCCACCTTGGTGTGAGTCGATCCTCGGCGTGAAAGACGAGCCAGTGAAGGGAAAAGAGGTTCCTCTGGAATGGACTGAGACATCTCGGGGACTCTTGGAATGGTGGCACGACCCTGGAGTTCCTCTCGCCGTTCCTGTTGAGAGGGCCTCCTCTTGAGATGCGACGGGAACGCCGGGAACTCTTTCCCGACGAAGCAGGGAAAGGATCCCTCATCTCGAGCTACGAGGCGGAAACGGGGCTCCTCTGGATGTGGGCGGGACCCTCGTGATTCCTCTCGAGTGGAGACGGGTATGTTGGGGAACTTCTTGATTTGCACCAAGGGTGTGAATGACCCTATCGAAGTTCCAGAGCGGAGGTGTGATCAGCCTCGAGACGCCTCAGCAGAAATGGGCCTCATCTCGCCTGGAGGGGAGAACCTCCTGGATTTTCTCGAGTTGCGGCAGGTCTTCTCGAGTTACGACGGGGACCTCAGGGACCCGCTCTGGTGGCCTCAGGAAAGGCCAGTCCCCATGCGAGTTGCTAGGGGACCTCTCGGGATTCCTCTCCCGTCCATGCCGGGGCCTCAGTCCTTGTGTGGAGTCGGGGCCGGAACCTGAGGATTCCTCTCCAGTGTTGCCATGGATCTTGGGGTGCTTCTGAGTCTCCCCAGGGGAGTCAGGCCTCGTCTCGAGTGGGGGCATGCACGTGCGCTTTCCCCCCGAGCTGCAGCAGTAGTGTCACGCTTCCTGTCACGTGGATCAAGGGATCTGTGGCTTTCCCTCGAGCCTGTCCCTCGAGGCTTTCCCACGAGGCTTTCCCACAGGGCTGTGCCACGTGCCACCTTGGTGTGAGTCGATCCTCGGCGTGAAAGACGAGCCGGTGAAGGGAAAAGAGGTTCCTCTGGAATGGACTGAGACATCTGGGGGACTCTTGGAATGGTGGCACGACCCTGGAGTTCCTCTCGCCGTTCCTGTTGAGAGGGCCTCCTCTTGAGATGCGACGGGAACGCCGGGAACTCTTTCCCGACGAAGCAGGGAAAGGATCCCTCATCTAGAGCTACGAGGCGGAAACGGGGCTCCTCTGGATGTGGGCGGGACCCTCGTGATTCCTCTCGAGTGGAGACGGGTATGTCGGGGAACTTCTTGATTTGCACCAAGGGTGTGAAGGAGCCTTTCGAAGTTCCAGAGGGGAGGTGTGATCAGCCTCGAGACGCCTCAGCGGAAATGGGCCTCATCTCGCCTGGAGGGGAGAACCTCCTGGATTTTCTCGAGTTGCGGCAGGTCTTCTTGAGTTACGACGGGGACCTCAGGGACCCGCTCTGGTGGCCTCAGGAAAGGCCAGTCCCCATGCGAGTTGCTAGGGGACCTCTCGGGATTCCTCTCCCGTCCATGCCGGGGACTCAGTCCTTGTGTGGAGTCGGGGCCGGAACCTGAGGATTCCTCTCCAGTGTTGCCATGGATCTTGGGGTGCTTCTGAGTCTCCCCAGGGGAGTCAGGCCTCGTCTCGAGTGGGGGCATGCACGTGCGCTTTCCTCCCGAGCTGCAGCAGTAGTGTCACGCTTCCTGTCACGTGGATCAAGGGATCTGTGGCTTTCCCTCGAGGCTGTCCCTCGAGGCTTTCCCACGAGGCTTTCCCACAGGGCTGTGCCACGTGCCACCTTGGTGTGAGTCGATCCTCGGCGTGAAAGACGAGCCGGTGAAGGGAAAAGAGGTTCCTCTGGAATGGACTGAGACATCTGGGGGACTCTTGGAATGGTGGCACGACCCTGGAGTTCCTCTCGCCGTTCCTGTTGAGAGGGCCTCCTCTTGAGATGCGACGGGAACGCCGGGAACTCTTTCCCGACGAAGCAGGGAAAGGATCCCTCATCTCGAGCTACGAGGCGGAAACGGGGCTCCTCTGGATGTGGGCGGGACCCTCGTGATTCCTCTCGAGTGGAGACGGGTATGTCGGGGAACTTCTTGATTTGCACCAAGGGTGTGAAGGAGCCTTTCGAAGTTCCAGAGGGGAGGTGTGATCATCCTCGAGACGCCTCAGCGGAAATGGGCCTCATCTCGCCTGGAGGGGAGAACCTCCTGGATTTTCTCGAGTTGCGGCAGGTCTTCTCGAGTTACGACGGGGACCTCAGGGACCCGCTCTGGTGGCCTCAGGAAAGGCCAGTCCCCATGCGAGTTGCTAGGGGACCTCTCGGGATTCCTCTCCCGTCCATGCCAGGGCGTCAGTCTTTGTTTGGAGTCGGGGCCGGAACCTGAGGATTCCTCTCCAGTGTTGCCATGGATCTTGGGGTGCTTCTGAGTCTCCCCAGGGGAGTCAGGCCTCGTCTCGAATGGGGGCATGCACGTGCGCTTTCCTCCCGAGCTGCAGCAGTAGTGTCACGCTTCCTGTCACCTGGATCAAGGGATCTGTGGCTTTCCCTCGAGGCTGTCCCTCGAGGCTTTCCCACGAGGCTTTCCCACAGGGCTGTGCCACGTGCCACCTTGGTGTGAGTCGATCCTCGGCGTGAAAGACGAGCCGGTGAAGGGAAAAGAGGTTCCTCTGGAATGGACTGAGACATCTGGGGGACTCTTGGAATGGTGGCACGACCCTGGAGTTCCTCTCGCCATTCCTGTTGAGAGGGCCTCCTCTTGAGATGCGACGGGAACGCCGGGAACTCTTTCCCGACGAAGCAGGGAAAGGATCCCTCATCTCGAGCTACGAGGCGGAAACGGGGCTCCTCTGGATGTGGGCGGGACCCTCGTGATTCCTCTCGAGTGGAGACGGGTATGTCGGGGAACTTCTTGATTTGCACCAAGGGTGTGAAGGAGCCTTTCGAAGTTCCAGAGGGGAGGTGTGATCATCCTCGAGACGCCTCAGCGGAAATGGGCCTCATCTCGCCTGGAGGGGAGAACCTCCTGGATTTTCTCGAGTTGCGGCAGGTCTTCTCGAGTTACGACGGGGACCTCAGGGACCCGCTCTGGTGGCCTCAGGAAAGGCCAGTCCCCATGCGAGTTGCTAGGGGACCTCTCGGGATTCCTCTCCCGTCCATGCCAGGGCCTCAGTCTTTGTTTGGAGTCGGGGCCGGAACCTGAGGATTCCTCTCCAGTGTTGCCATGGATCTTGGGGTGCTTCTGAGTCTCCCCAGGGGAGTCAGGCCTCGTCTCGAGTGGGGGCATGCACGTGCGCTTTCCTCCCGAGCTGCAGCAGTAGTGTCACGCTTCCTGTCACGTGGATCAAGGGATCTGTGGCTTTCCCTCGAGGCTGTCCCTCGAGGCTTTCCCACGAGGCTTTCCCACAGGGCTGTGCCACGTGCCACCTTGGTGTGAGTCGATCCTCGGCGTGAAAGACGAGCCAGTGAAGGGAAAAGAGGTTCCTCTGGAATGGACTGAGACATCTGGGGGACTCTTGGAATGGTGGCACGACCCTGGAGTTCCTCTCGCCGTTCCTGTTGAGAGGGCCTCCTCTTGAGATGCGACGGGAACGCCGGGAACTCTTTCCCGACGAAGCAGGGAAAAGATCCCTCATCTCGAGCTACGAGGCGGAAACGGGGCTCCTCTGGATGTGGGCGGGACCCTCGTGATTCCTCTCGAGTGGAGACGGGTATGTTGGGGAACTTCTTGATTTGCACCAAGGGTGTGAATGACCCTATCGAAGTTCCAGAGCGGAGGTGTGATCAGCCTCGAGACGCCTCAGCAGAAATGGGCCTCATCTCGCCTGGAGGGGAGAACCTCCTGGATTTTCTCGAGTTGCGGCAGGTCTTCTCGAGTTACGACGGGGACCTCAGGGACCCGCTCTGGTGGCCTCAGGAAAGGCCAGTCCCCATGCGAGTTGCTAGGGGACCTCTCGGGATTCCTCTCCCGTCCATGCCGGGGCCTCAGTCCTTGTGTGGAGTCGGGGCCGGACCCTGAGGATTCCTCTCCAGTGTTGCCATGGATCTTGGGGTGCTTCTGAGTCTCCCCAGGGGAGTCAGGCCTCGTCTCGTGTGGGGGCATGCACGTGCGCTTTCCTCCCGAGCTGCAGCAGTAGTGTCACGCTTCCTGTCACGTGGATCAAGGGATCTGTGGCTTTCCCTCGAGCCTGTCCCTCGAGGCTTTCCCACGAGGCTTTCCCACAGGGCTGTGCCACGTGCCACCTTGGTGTGAGTCGATCCTCGGCGTGAAAGACGAGCCAGTGAAGGGAAAAGAGGTTCCTCTGGAATGGACTGAGACATCTGGGGGACTCTTGGAATGGTGGCACGACCCTGGATTTCCTCTCGCCGTTCCTGTTGAGAGGGCCTCCTCTTGAGATGCGACGGGAACGCCGGGAACTCTTTCCCGACGAAGCAGGGAAAGGATCCCTCATCTAGAGCTACGAGGCGGAAACGGGGCTCCTCTGGATGTGGGCGGGACCCTCGTGATTCCTCTCGAGTGGAGACGGGTATGTCGGGGAACTTCTTGATTTGCACCAAGGGTGTGAAGGAGCCTTTCGAAGTTCCAGAGGGGAGGTGTGATCAGCCTCGAGACGCCTCAGCGGAAATGGGCCTCATCTCGCCTGGAGGGGAGAACCTCCTGGATTTTCTCGAGTTGCGGCAGGTCTTCTCGAGTTACGACGGGGACCTCAGGGACCCGCTCTGGTGGCCTCAGGAAAGGCCAGTCCCCATGCGAGTTGCTAGGGGACCTCTCGGGATTCCTCTCCAGTCCATGCCGGGGCCTCAGTCCTTGTGTGGAGTCGGGGCCGGAACCTGAGGATTCCTCTCCAGTGTTGCCATGGATCTTGGGGTGCTTCTGAGTCTCCCCAGGGGAGTCAGGCCTCGTCTCGAGTGGGGGCATGCACGTGCGCTTTCCTCCCGAGCTGCAGCAGTAGTGTCACGCTTCCTGTCACGTGGATCAAGGGATCTGTGGCTTTCCCTCGAGGCTGTCCCTCGAGGCTTTCCCACGAGGCTTTCCCACAGGGCTGTGCCACGTGCCACCTTGGTGTGAGTCGATCCTCGGCGTGAAAGACGAGCCGGTGAAGGGAAAAGAGGTTCCTCTGGAATGGACTGAGACATCTGGGGGACTCTTGGAATGGTGGCACGACCCTGGAGTTCCTCTCGCCGTTCCTGTTGAGAGGGCCTCCTCTTGAGATGCGACGGGAACGCCGGGAACTCTTTCCCGACGAAGCAGGGAAAGGATCCCTCATCTCGAGCTACGAGGCGGAAACGGGGCTCCTCTGGATGTGGGCGGGACCCTCGTGATTCCTCTCGAGTGGAGACGGGTATGTCGGGGAACTTCTTGATTTGCACCAAGGGTGTGAAGGAGCCTTTCGAAGTTCCAGAGGGGAGGTGTGATCATCCTCGAGACGCCTCAGCGGAAATGGGCCTCATCTCGCCTGGAGGGGAGAACCTCCTGGATTTTCTCGAGTTGCGGCAGGTCTTCTCGAGTTACGACGGGGACCTCAGGGACCCGCTCTGGTGGCCTCAGGAAAGGCCAGTCCCCATGCGAGTTGCTAGGGGACCTCTCGGGATTCCTCTCCCGTCCATGCCGGGGCCTCAGTCCTTGTGTGGAGTCGGGGCCGGAACCTGAGGATTCCTCTCCAGTGTTGCCATGGATCTTGGGGTGCTTCTGAGTCTCCCCAGGGGAGTCAGGCCTCGTCTCGAGTGGGGGCATGCACGTGCGCTTTACTCCCGAGCTGCAGCAGTAGTGTCACACTTCCTGTCACGTGGATCAAGGGATCTGTGGCTTTCCCTCGAGCCTGTCCCTCGAGGCTTTCCCACGAGGCTTTCCCACAGGGCTGTGCCACGTGCCACCTTGGTGTGAGTCGATCCTCGGCGTGAAAGACGAGCCGGTGAAGGGAAAAGAGGTTCCTCTGGAATGGACTGAGACATCTGGGGGACTCTTGGAATGGTGGCACGACCCTGGAGTTCCTCTCGCCGTTCCTGTTGAGAGGGCCTCCTCTTGAGATGCGACGGGAACGCCGGGAACTCTTTCCCGACGAAGCAGGGAAAGGATCCCTCATCTCGAGCTACGAGGCGGAAACGGGGCTCCTCTGGATGTGGGCGGGACCCTCGTGATTCCTCTCGAGTGGAGACGGGTATGTCGGGGAACTTCTTGATTTGCACCAAGGGTGTGAAGGAGCCTTTCGAAGTTCCAGAGGTGAGGTGTGATCAGCCTCGAGACGCCTCAGCGGAAATGGGCCTCATCTCGCCTTAGGGGAGAACCTCCTGGATTTTCTCGAGTTGCGGAAGGTCTTCTCGAGTTACGACGGGGACCTCAGGGACCCGCTCTGGTGGCCTCAGGAAAGGCCAGTCCCCATGCGAGTTGCTAGGGGACCTCTCGGGATTCCTCTCCCGTCCATGCCGGGGCCTCAGTCCTTGTGTGGAGTCGGGGCCGGAACCTGAGGATTCCTCTCCAGTGTTGCCATGGATCTTGGGGTGCTTCTGAGTCTCCCCAGGGGAGTCAGGCCTCGTCTCGAGTGGGGGCATGCACGTGCGCTTTCCTCCCGAGCTGCAGCAGTAGTGTCACGCTTCCTGTCACGTGGATCAAGGGATCTGTGGCTTTCCCTCGAGGCTGTCCCTCGAGGCTTTCCCACGAGGCTTTCCCACAGGGCTGTGCCACGTGCCACCTTGGTGTGAGTCGATCCTCGGCGTGAAAGACGAGCCGGTGAAGGGAAAAGAGGTTCCTCTGGAATGGACTGAGACATCTGGGGGACTCTTGGAATGGTGGCACGACCCTGGAGTTCCTCTCGCCGTTCCTGTTGAGAGGGCCTCCTCTTGAGATGCGACGGGAACGCTGTGAACTCTTTCCCGAGGAAGCAGGGAAAGGATCCCTCATCTCGAGCTACGAGGCGGAAACGGGGCTCCTCTGGATGTGGGCGGGACCCTCGTGATTCCTCTCGAGTGGAGACGGCTCGGTCGGGGAACTTCTTGATTTGCACCAAGGGTGTGAAGGACCCTTTCGAAGTTCCAGAGGTGAGGTGTGATCAGCCTCGAGACGCCTCAGCGGAAATGGGCCTCATCTCGCCTGGAGGGGAGAACCTCCTGGATTTTCTCGAGTTGCGGCAGGTCTTCTCGAGTTACGACGGGGACCTCAGGGACCCGCTCTGGTGGCCTCAGGAAAGGCCAGTCCCCATGCGAGTTGCTAGGGGACCTCTCGGGATTCCTCTCCCGTCCATGCCGGGGCCTCAGTCCTTGTGTGGAGTCGGGGCCGGAACCTGAGGATTCCTCTCCAGTGTTGCCATGGATCTTGGGGTGCTTCTGAGTCTCCCCAGGGGAGTCAGGCCTCGTCTCGAGTGGGGGCATGCACGTGCGCTTTCCTCCCGAGCTGCAGCAGTAGTGTCACGCTTCCTGTCACGTGGATCAAGGGATCTGTGGCTTTCCCTCGAGCCTGTCCCTCGAGGCTTTCCCACGAGGCTTTCCCACAGGGCTGTGCCACGTGCCACCTTGGTGTGAGTCGATCCTCGGCGTGAAAGACGAGCCGGTGAAGGGAAAAGAGGTTCCTCTGGAATGGACTGAGACATCTGGGGGACTCTTGGAATGGTGGCACGACCCTGGAGTTCCTCTCGCCGTTCCTGTTGAGAGGGCCTCCTCTTGAGATGCGACGGGAACGCCGGGAACTCTTTCCCGACGAAGCAGGGAAAGGATCCCTCATCTCGAGCTACGAGGCGGAAACGGGGCTCCTCTGGATGTGGGCGGGACCCTCGTGATTCCTCTCGAGTGGAGACGGCTAGGTCGGGGAACTTCTTGATTTGCACCAAGGGTGTGAAGGACCCTTTCGAAGTTCCAGAGGTGAGGTGTGATCAGCCTCGAGATGCCTCAGCGGAAATGGGCCTCATCTCGCCTGGAGGGGAGAACCTCCTGGATTTTCTCGAGTTGCGGCAGGTCTTCTCGAGTTACGACGGGGACCTCAGGGACCCGCTCTGGTGGCCTCAGGAAAGGCCAGTCCCCATGCGAGTTGCTAGGGGACCTCTCGGGATTCCTCTCCCGTCCATGCCGGGGCCTCAGTCCTTGTGTGGAGTCGGGGCCGGAACCTGAGGATTCCTCTCCAGTGTTGCCATGGATCTTGGGGTGCTTCTGAGTCTCCCCAGGGGAGTCAGGCCTCGTCTCGAGTGGGGGCATGCACGTGCGCTTTCCTCCCGAGCTGCAGCAGTAGTGTCACGCTTCCTGTCACGTGGATCAAGGGATCTGTGGCTTTCCCTCGAGGCTGTCCCTCGAGGCTTTCCCACGAGGCTTTCCCACAGGGCTGTGCCACGTGCCACCTTGGTGTGAGTCGATCCTCGGCGTGAAAGACGAGCCGGTGAAGGGAAAAGAGGTTCCTCTGGAATGGACTGAGACATCTGGGGGACTCTTGGAATGGTGGCACGACCCTGGAGTTCCTCTCGCCGTTCCTGTTGAGAGGGCCTCCTCTTGAGATGCGACGGGAACGCCGGGATCTCTTTCCCGACGAAGCAGGGAAAGGATCCCTCATCTCGAGCTACGAGGTGGAAACGGGGCTCCTCTGGATGTGGGCGGGACCCTCGTGATTCCTCTCGAGTGGAGACGGGTATGTCGGGGAACTTCTTGATTTGCACCAAGGGTGTGAAGGAGCCTTTCGAAGTTCCAGAGGGGAGGTGTGATCATCCTCGAGACGCCTCAGCGGAAATGGGCCTCATCTCGCCTGGAGGGGAGAACCTCCTGGATTTTCTCGAGTTGCGGCAGGTCTTCTCGAGTTACGACGGGGACCTCAGGGACCCGCTCTGGTGGCCTCAGGAAAGGCCAGTCCCCATGCGAGTTGCTAGGGGACCTCTCGGGATTCCTCTCCCGTCCATGCCAGGGCCTCAGTCTTTGTTTGGAGTCGGGGCCGGAACCTGAGGATTCCTCTCCAGTGTTGCCATGGATCTTGGGGTGCTTCTGAGTCTCCCCAGGGGAGTCAGGCCTCGTCTCGAGTGGGGGCATGCACGTGCGCTTTCCTCCCGAGCTGCAGCAGTAGTGTCACGCTTCCTGTCACGTGGATCAAGGGATCTGTGGCTTTCCCTCGAGCCTGTCCCTCGAGGCTTTCCCACGAGGCTTTCCCACAGGGCTGTGCCACGTGCCACCTTGGTGTGAGTCGATCCTCGGCGTGAAAGACGAGCCAGTGAAGGGAAAAGAGGTTCCTCTGGAATGGACTGAGACATCTGGGGGACTCTTGGAATGGTGGCACGACCCTGGAGTTCCTCTCGCCGTTCCTGTTGAGAGGGCCTCCTCTTGAGATGCGACGGGAACGCCGGGAACTCTTTCCCGACGAAGCAGGGAAAAGATCCCTCATCTCGAGCTACGAGGCGGAAACGGGGCTCCTCTGGATGTGGGCGGGACCCTCGTGATTCCTCTCGAGTGGAGACGGGTATGTTGGGGAACTTCTTGATTTGCACCAAGGGTGTGAATGACCCTATCGAAGTTCCAGAGCGGAGGTGTGATCAGCCTCGAGACGCCTCAGCAGAAATGGGCCTCATCTCGCCTGGAGGGGAGAACCTCCTGGATTTTCTCGAGTTGCGGCAGGTCTTCTCGAGTTACGACGGGGACCTCAGGGACCCGCTCTGGTGGCCTCAGGAAAGGCCAGTCCCCATGCGAGTTGCTAGGGGACCTCTCGGGATTCCTCTCCCGTCCATGCCGGGGCCTCAGTCCTTGTGTGGAGTCGGGGCCGGACCCTGAGGATTCCTCTCCAGTGTTGCCATGGATCTTGGGGTGCTTCTGAGTCTCCCCAGGGGAGTCAGGCCTCGTCTCGAGTGGGGGCATGCACGTGCGCTTTCCTCCCGAGCTGCAGCAGTAGTGTCACGCTTCCTGTCACGTGGATCAAGGGATCTGTGGCTTTCCCTCGAGCCTGTCCCTCGAGGCTTTCCCACGAGGCTTTCCCACAGGGCTGTGCCACGTGCCACCTTGGTGTGAGTCGATCCTCGGCGTGAAAGACGAGCCAGTGAAGGGAAAAGAGGTTCCTCTGGAATGGACTGAGACATCTGGGGGACTCTTGGAATGGTGGCACGACCCTGGAGTTCCTCTCGCCGTTCCTGTTGAGAGGGCCTCCTCTTGAGATGCGACGGGAACGCCGGGAACTCTTTCCCGACGAAGCAGGGAAAGGATCCCTCATCTAGAGCTACGAGGCGGAAACGGGGCTCCTCTGGATGTGGGCGGGACCCTCGTGATTCCTCTCGAGTGGAGACGGGTATGTCGGGGAACTTCTTGATTTGCACCAAGGGTGTGAAGGAGCCTTTCGAAGTTCCAGAGGGAAGGTGTGATCAGCCTCGAGACGCCTCAGCGGAAATGGGCCTCATCTCGCCTGGAGGGGAGAACCTCCTGGATTTTCTCGAGTTGCGGCAGGTCTTCTCGAGTTACGACGGGGACCTCAGGGACCCGCTCTGGTGGCCTCAGGAAAGGCCAGTCCCCATGCGAGTTGCTAGGGGACCTCTCGGGATTCCTCTCCCGTCCATGCCGGGGCCTCAGTCCTTGTGTGGAGTCGGGGTCGGAACCTGAGGATTCCTCTCCAGTGTTGCCATGGATCTTGGGGTGCTTCTGAGTCTCCCCAGGGGAGTCAGGCCTCGTCTCGAGTGGGGGCATGCACGTGCGCTTTCCTCCCGAGCTGCAGCAGTAGTGTCACGATTCCTGTCACGTGGATCAAGGGATCTGTGGCTTTCCCTCGAGGCTGTCGCTCGAGGCTTTCCCACGAGGCTTTCCCACAGGGCTGTGCCACGTGCCACCTTGGTGTGAGTCGATCCTCGGCGTGAAAGACGAGCCAGTGAAGGGAAAAGAGGTTCCTCTGGAATGGACTGAGACATCTGGGGGACTCTTGGAATGGTGGCACGACCCTGGAGTTCCTCTCGCCGTTCCTGTTGAGAGGGCCTCCTCTTGAGATGCGACGGGAACGCCGGGAACTCTTTCCCGACGAAGCAGGGAAAGGATCCCTCATCTAGAGCTACGAGGCGGAAACGGGGCTCCTCTGGATGTGGGCGGGACCCTCGTGATTCCTCTCGAGTGGAGACGGGTATGTCGGGGAACTTCTTGATTTGCACCAATGGTGTGAAGGAGCCTTTCGAAGTTCCAGAGGGGAGGTGTGATCAGCCTCGAGACGCCTCAGCGGAAATGGGCCTCATCTCGCCTGGAGGGGAGAACCTCCTGGATTTTCTCGAGTTGCGGCAGGTCTTCTCGAGTTACGACGGGGACCTCAGGGACCCGCTCTGGTGGCCTCAGGAAAGGCCAGTCCCCATGCGAGTTGCTAGGGGACCTCTCGGGATTCCTCTCCCGTCCATGCCGGGGACTCAGTCCTTGTGTGGAGTCGGGGCCGGAACCTGAGGATTCCTCTCCAGTGTTGCCATGGATCTTGGGGTGCTTCTGAGTCTCCCCAGGGGAGTCAGGCCTCGTCTCAAGTGGGGGCATGCACGTGCGCTTTCCTCCCGAGCTGCAGCAGTAGTGTCACGCTTCCTGTCACGTGGATCAAGGGATCTGTGGCTTTCCCTCGAGGCTGTCCCTCGAGGCTTTCCCACGAGGCTTTCCCACAGGGCTGTGCCACGTGCCACCTTGGTGTGAGTCGATCCTCGGCGTGAAAGACGAGCCGGTGAAGGGAAAAGGGGTTCCTCTGGAATGGACTGAGACATCTGGGGGACTCTTGGAATGGTGGCACGACCCTGGAGTTCCTCTCGCCGTTCCTGTTGAGAGGGCCTCCTCTTGAGATGCGACGGGAACGCCGGGATCTCTTTCCCGACGAAGCAGGGAAAGGATCCCTCATCTCGAGCTACGAGGCGGAAACGGGGCTCCTCTGGATGTGGGCGGGACCCTCGTGATTCCTCTCGAGTGGAGACGGGTATGTCGGGGAACTTCTTGATTTGCACCAAGGGTGTGAAGGAGCCTTTCGAAGTTCCAGAGGGGAGGTGTGATCATCCTCGAGACGCCTCAGCGGAAATGGGCCTCATCTCGCCTGGAGGGGAGAACCTCCTGGATTTTCTCGAGTTGCGGCAGGTCTTCTCGAGTTACGACGGGGACCTCAGGGACCCGCTCTGGTGGCCTCAGGAAAGGCCAGTCCCCATGCGAGTTGCTAGGGGACCTCTCGGGATTCCTCTCCCGTCCATGCCGGGGACTCAGTCCTTGTGTGGAGTCGGGGCCGGAACCTGAGGATTCCTCTCCAGTGTTGCCATGGATCTTGGGGTGCTTCTGAGTCTCCCCAGGGGAGTCAGGCCTCGTCTCGAGTGGGGGCATGCACGTGCGCTTTCCTCCCGAGCTGCAGCAGTAGTGTCACGCTTCCTGTCACGTGGATCAAGGGATCTGTGGCTTTCCCTCGAGGCTGTCCCTCGAGGCTTTCCCACGAGGCTTTCCCACAGGGCTGTGCCACGTGCCACCTTGGTGTGAGTCGATCCTCGGCGTGAAAGACGAGCCGGTGAAGGGAAAAGGGGTTCCTCTGGAATGGACTGAGACATCTGGGGGACTCTTGGAATGGTGGCACGACCCTGGAGTTCCTCTCGCCGTTCCTGTTGAGAGGGCCTCCTCTTGAGATGCGACGGGAACGCCGGGATCTCTTTCCCGACGAAGCAGGGAAAGGATCCCTCATCTCGAGCTACGAGGCGGAAACGGGGCTCCTCTGGATGTGGGCGGGACCCTCGTGATTCCTCTCGAGTGGAGACGGGTATGTCGGGGAACTTCTTGATTTGCACCAAGGGTGTGAAGGAGCCTTTCGAAGTTCCAGAGGGGAGGTGTGATCATCCTCGAGACGCCTCAGCGGAAATGGGCCTCATCTCGCCTGGAGGGGAGAACCTCCTGGATTTTCTCGAGTTGCGGCAGGTCTTCTCGAGTTACGACGGGGACCTCAGGGACCCGCTCTGGTGGCCTCAGGAAAGGCCAGTCCCCATGCGAGTTGCTAGGGGACCTCTCGGGATTCCTCTCCCGTCCATGCCGGGGACTCAGTCCTTGTGTGGAGTCGGGGCCGGAACCTGAGGATTCCTCTCCAGTGTTGCCATGGATCTTGGGGTGCTTCTGAGTCTCCCCAGGGGAGTCAGGCCTCGTCTCGAGTGGGGGCATGCACGTGCGCTTTCCTCCCGAGCTGCAGCAGTAGTGTCACGCTTCCTGTCACGTGGATCAAGGGATCTGTGGCTTTCCCTCGAGGCTGTCCCTCGAGGCTTTCCCACGAGGCTTTCCCACAGGGCTGTGCCACGTGCCACCTTGGTGTGAGTCGATCCTCGGCGTGAAAGACGAGCCGGTGAAGGGAAAAGGGGTTCCTCTGGAATGGACTGAGACATCTGGGGGACTCTTGAAATGGTGGCACGACCCTGGAGTTCCTCTCGCCGTTCCTGTTGAGAGGGCCTCCTCTTGAGATGCGACGGGAACGCCGGGATCTCTTTCCCGACGAAGCAGGGAAAGGATCCCTCATCTCGAGCTACGAGGCGGAAACGGGGCTCCTCTGGATGTGGGCGGGACCCTCGTGATTCCTCTCGAGTGGAGACGGGTATGTCGGGGAACTTCTTGATTTGCACCAAGGGTGTGAAGGAGCCTTTCGAAGTTCCAGAGGGGAGGTGTGATCATCCTCGAGACGCCTCAGCGGAAATGGGCCTCATCTCGCCTGGAGGGGAGAACCTCCTGGATTTTCTCGAGTTGCGGCAGGTCTTCTCGAGTTACGACGGGGACCTCAGGGACCCGCTCTGGTGGCCTCAGGAAAGGCCAGTCCCCATGCGAGTTGCTAGGGGACCTCTCGGGATTCCTCTCCCGTCCATGCCAGGGCCTCAGTCTTTGTGTGGAGTCGGGGCCGGAAACTGAGGATTCCTCTCCAGTGTGGCCATGGATCTTGGGGTGCTTCTGAGTCTCCCCAGGGGAGTCAGGCCTCGTCTCGAGTGGGGGCATGCACGTGCGCTTTCCTCCCGAGCTGCAGCAGTAGTGTCACGCTTCCTGTCACGTGGATCAAGGGATCTGTGGCTTTCCCTCGAGGCTGTCCCTCGAGGCTTTCCCACGAGGCTTTCCCACAGGGCTGTGCCACGTGCCACCTTGGTGTGAGACGATCCTCGGCGTGAAAGACGAGCCAGTGAAGGGAAAAGAGGTTCCTCTGGAATGGACTGAGACATCTGGGGGACTCTTGGAATGGTGGCACGACCCTGGAGTTCCTCTCGCCGTTCCTGTTGAGAGGGCCTCCTCTTGAGATGCGACGGGAAGGCCGGGAACTCTTTCCCGACGAAGCAGGGAAAGGATCCCTCATCTCGAGCTACGAGGCGGAAACGGGGCTCCTCTGGATGTGGGCGGGACCCTCGTGATTCCTCTCGAGTGGAGACGGGTATGTTGGGGAACTTCTTGATTTGCACCAAGGGTGTGAATGACCCTATCGAAGCTTCAGAGCGGAGGTGTGATCAGCCTCGAGACGCCTCAGCAGAAATGGGCCTCATCTCGCCTGGAGGGGAGAACCTCCTGGATTTTCTCGAGTTGCGGCAGGTCTTCTCGAGTTACGACGGGGACCTCAGGGACCCGCTCTGGTGGCCTCAGGAAAGGCCAGTCCCCATGCGAGTTGCTAGGGGACCTCTCGGGATTCCTCTCCCGTCCAGGCCGGGGCCTCAGTCCTTGTGTGGAGTCGGGGCCGGAACCTGAGGATTCCTCTCCAGTGTTGCCATGGATCTTGGGGTGCTTCTGAGTCTCCCCAGGGGAGTCAGGCCTCGTCTCGAGTGGGGGCATGCACGTGCGCTTTCCTCCCGAGCTGCAGCAGTAGTGTCACGCTTCCTGTCACGTGGATCAAGGGATCTGTGGCTTTCCCTCGAGGCTGTCCCTCGAGGCTTTCCCACGAGGCTTTCCCACAGGGCTGTGCCACGTGCCACCTTGGTGTGAGACGATCCTCGGCGTGAAAGACGAGCCAGTGAAGGGAAAAGAGGTTCCTCTGGAATGGACTGAGACATCGGGGGGACTCTTGGAATGGTGGCACGACCCTGGAGTTCCTCTCGCCGTTCCTGTTGAGAGGGCCTCCTCTTGAGATGCGACGGGAACGCCGGGAACTCTTTCCCGACGAAGCAGGGAAAGGATCCCTCATCTCGAGCTACGAAGCGGAAACGGGGCTCCTCTGGATGTGGGCGGGACCCTCGTGATTCCTCTCGAGTGGAGACGGGTATGTCGGGGAACTTCTTGATTTGCACCAAGGGTGTGAAGGAGCCTTTCGAAGTTCCAGAGGGGAGGTGTGATCAGCCTCGAGACGCCTCAGCGGAAATGGGCCTCATCTCGCCTGGAGGGGAGAACCTCCTGGACTTTCTCGAGTTGCGGCAGGTCTTCTCGAGTTACGATGGGGACCTCAGGGACCCGCTCTTGTGGCCTCAGGAAAGGCCAGTCCCCATGCGAGTTGCTAGGGGACCTCTCGGGATTCCTCTCCCGTCCATGCCGGGGCCTCAGTCCTTGTGTGGAGTCGGGGCCGGAACCTGAGGATTCCTCTCCAGTGTTGCCATGGATCTTGGGGTGCTTCTGAGTCTCCCCAGGGGAGTCAGGCCTCGTCTCGAGTGTGGGCATGCACGTGCGCTTTCCTCCCGAGCTGCAGCAGTAGTGTCACGCTTCCTGTCACGTGGATCAAGGGATCTGTGGCTTTCCCTCGAGGCTGTCCCTCGAGGCTTTCCCACGAGGCTTTCCCACAGGGCTGTGCCACGTGCCACCTTGGTGTGAGTCGATCCTCGGCGTGGAAGACGAGCCGGTGAAGGGAAAAGAGGTTCCTCTGGAATGGACTGAGACATCTGGGGGACTCTTGGAATGGTGGCACGACCCTGGAGTTCCTCTCGCCGTTCCTGTTGAGAGGGACTCCTCTTGAGATGCGACGGGAACGCCGGGAACTCTTTCCCGACGAAGCAGGGAAAGGATCCCTCATCTCGAGCTACGAGGCGGAAACGGGGCTCCTCTGGATGTGGGCGGGACCCTCGTGATTCCTCTCGAGTGGAGACGGGTATGTCGGGGAACTTCTTGATTTGCACCAAGGGTGTGAAGGAGCCTTTCGAAGTTCCAGAGGTGAGGTGTGATCAGCCTCGAGACGCCTCAGCAGAAATGGGCCTCATCTCGCCTTAGGGGAGAACCTCCTGGATTTTCTCGAGTTGCGGAAGGTCTTCTCGAGTTACGACGGGGACCTCAGGGACCCGCTCTGGTGGCCTCAGGAAAGGCCAGTCCCCATGCGAGTTGCTAGGGGACCTCTCGGGATTCCTCTCCCGTCCATGCCGGGGCCTCAGTCCTTGTGTGGAGTCGGGGCCGGAACCTGAGGATTCCTCTCCAGTGTTGCCATGGATCTTGGGGTGCTTCTGAGTCTCCCCAGGGGAGTCAGGCCTCGTCTCGAGTGGGGGCATGCACGTGCGCTTTCCTCCCGAGCTGCAGCAGTAGTGTCACGCTTCCTGTCACGTGGATCAAGGGATCTGTGGCTTTCCCTCGAGGCTGTCCCTCGAGGCTTTCCCACGAGGCTTTCCCACAGGGCTGTGCCACGTGCCACCTTGGTGTGAGTCGATCCTCGGCGTGAAAGACGAGCCGGTGAAGGGAAAAGAGGTTCCTCTGGAATGGACTGAGACATCTGGGGGACTCTTGGAATGGTGGCACGACCCTGGAGTTCCTCTCGCCGTTCCTGTTGAGAGGGCCTCCTCTTGAGATGCGACGGGAACGCTGTGAACTCTTTCCCGACGAAGCAGGGAAAGGATCCCTCATCTCGAGCTACGAGGCGGAAACGGGGCTCCTCTGGATGTGGGCGGGACCCTCGTGATTCCTCTCGAGTGGAGACGGCTAGGTCGGGGAACTTCTTGATTTGCACCAAGGGTGTGAAGGACCCTTTCGAAGTTCCAGAGGTGAGGTGTGATCAGCCTCGAGATGCCTCAGCGGAAATGGGCCTCATCTCGCCTGGAGGGGAGAACCTCCTGGATTTTCTCGAGTTGCGGCAGGTCTTCTCGAGTTACGACGGGGACCTCAGGGACCCGCTCTGGTGGCCTCAGGAAAGGCCAGTCCCCATGCGAGTTGCTAGGGGACCTCTCGGGATTCCTCTCCCGTCCATGCCGGGGCCTCAGTCCTTGTGTGGAGTCGGGGCCGGAACCTGAGGATTCCTCTCCAGTGTTGCCATGGATCTTGGGGTGCTTCTGAGTCTCCCCAGGGGAGTCAGGCCTCGTCTCGAGTGGGGGCATGCACGTGCGCTTTCCTCCCGAGCTGCAGCAGTAGTGTCACGCTTCCTGTCACGTGGATCAAGGGATCTGTGGCTTTCCCTCGAGGCTGTCCCTCGAGGCTTTCCCACGAGGCTTTCCCACAGGGCTGTGCCACGTGCCACCTTGGTGTGAGTCGATCCTCGGCGTGAAAGACGAGCCGGTGAAGGGAAAAGAGGTTCCTCTGGAATGGACTGAGATATCTGGGGGACTCTTGGAATGGTGGCACGACCCTGGAGTTCCTCTCGCCGTTCCTGTTGAGAGGGCCTCCTCTTGAGATGCGACGGGAACGCCGGGAACTCTTTCCCGACGAAGCAGGGAAAGGATCCCTCATCTCGAGCTACAAGGCGGAAACGGGGCTCCTCTGGATGTGGGCGGGACCCTCGTGATTCCTCTCGAGTGGAGACGGGTATGTCGGGGAACTTCTTGATTTGCACCAAGGGTGTGAAGGAGCCTTTCGAAGTTCCAGAGGGGAGGTGTGATCATCCTCGAGACGCCTCAGCGGAAATGGGCCTCATCTCGCCTGGAGGGGAGAACCTCCTGGATTTTCTCGAGTTGCGGCAGGTCTTCTCGAGTTACGACGGGGACCTCAGGGACCCGCTCTGGTGGCCTCAGGAAAGGCCAGTCCCCATGCGAGTTGCTAGGGGACCTCTCGGGATTCCTCTCCCGTCCATGCCAGGGCCTCAGTCTTTGTTTGGAGTCGGGGCCGGAACCTGAGGATTCCTCTCCAGTGTTGCCATGGATCTTGGGGTGCTTCTGAGTCTCCCCAGGGGAGTCAGGCCTCGTCTCGAGTGGGGGCATGCACGTGCGCTTTCCTCCCGAGCTGCAGCAGTAGTGTCACGCTTCCTGTCACGTGGATCAAGGGATCTGTGGCTTTCCCTCGAGGCTGTCCCTCGAGGCTTTCCCACAGGGCTGTGCCACGTGCCACCTTCGTGTGAGTCGATCCTCGGCGTGAAAGACGAGCCGGTGAAGGGAAAAGAGGTTCCTCTGGAATGGACTGAGACATCTGGGGGACTCTTGGAATGGTGGCACGACCCTGGAGTTCCTCTCGCCGTTCCTGTTGAGAGGGCCTCCTCTTGAGATGCGACGGGAACGCCGGGAACTCTTTCCCGACGAAGCAGGGAAAGGATCCCTCATCTCGAGCTACGAGGCGGAAACGGGGCTCCTCTGGATGTGGGCGGGACCCTCGTGATTCCTCTCGAGTGGAGACGGGTATGTCGGGGAACTTCTTGATTTGCACCAAGGGTGTGAAGGAGCCTTTCGAAGTTCCAGAGGGGAGGTGTGATCATCCTCGAGACGCCTCAGCGGAAATAGGCCTCATCTCGCCTGGAGGGGAGAACCTCCTGGATTTTCTCGAGTTGCGGCAGGTCTTCTCGAGTTACGACGGGGACCTCAGGGACCCGCTCTGGTGGCCTCAGGAAAGGCCAGTCCCCATGCGAGTTGCTAGGGGACCTCTCGGGATTCCTCTCCCGTCCATGCCAGGGCCTCAGTCTTTGTTTGGAGTCGGGGCCGGAACCTGAGGATTCCTCTCCAGTGTTGCCATGGATCTTGGGGTGCTTCTGAGTCTCCCCAGGGGAGTCAGGCCTCGTCTCGAGTGGGGGCATGCACGTGCGCTTTCCTCCCGAGCTGCAGCAGTAGTGTCACGCTTCCTGTCACGTGGATCAAGGGATCTGTGGCTTTCCCTCGAGGCTGTCCCTCGAGGCTTTCCCACGAGGCTTTCCCACAGGGCTGTGCCACGTGCCACCTTGGTGTGAGTCGATCCTCGGCGTGAAAGACGAGCCGGTGAAGGGAAAAGAGGTTCCTCTGGAATGGACTGAGACATCTGGGGGACTCTTGGAATGGTGGCACGACCCTGGAGTTCCTCTCGCCGTTCCTGTTGAGAGGGCCTCCTCTTGAGATGCGACGGGAACGCCGGGAACTCTTTCCCGACGAAGCAGGGAAAGGATCCCTCATCTCGAGCTACGAGGCGGAAACGGGGCTCCTCTGGATGTGGGCGGGACCCTCGTGATTCCTCTCGAGTGGAGACGGGTATGTCGGGGAACTTCTTGATTTGCACCAAGGGTGTGAAGGAGCCTTTCGAAGTTCCAGAGGGGAGGTGTGATCATCCTCGAGACGCCTCAGCGGAAATGGGCCTCATCTCGCCTGGAGGGGAGAACCTCCTGGATTTTCTCGAGTTGCGGCAGGTCTTCTCGAGTTACGACGGGGACCTCAGGGACCCGCTCTGGTGGCCTCAGGAAAGGCCAGTCCCCATGCGAGTTGCTAGGGGACCTCTCGGGATTCCTCTCCCGTCCATGCCAGGGCCTCAGTCTTTGTTTGGAGTCGGGGCCGGAACCTGAGGATTCCTCTCCAGTGTTGCCATGGATCTTGGGGTGCTTCTGAGTCTCCCCAGGGGAGTCAGGCCTCGTCTCGAGTGGGGGCATGCACGTGCGCTTTCCTCCCGAGCTGCAGCAGTAGTGTCACGCTTCCTGTCACGTGGATCAAGGGATCTGTGGCTTTCCCTCGAGGCTGTCCCTCGAGGCTTTCCCACGAGGCTTTCCCACAGGGCTGTGCCACGTGCCACCTTGGTGTGAGTCGATCCTCGGCGTGAAAGACGAGCCGGTGAAGGGAAAAGAGGTTCCTCTGGAATGGACTGAGACATCTGGGGGACTCTTGGAATGGTGGCACGACCCTGGAGTTCCTCTCGCCGTTCCTGTTGAGAGGGCCTCCTCTTGAGATGCGACGGGAACGCCGGGAACTCTTTCCCGACGAAGCAGGGAAAGGATCCCTCATCTCGAGCTACGAGGCGGAAACGGGGCTCCTCTGGATGTGGGCGGGACCCTCGTGATTCCTCTCGAGTGGAGACGGGTATGTCGGGGAACTTCTTGATTTGCACCAAGGGTGTGAAGGAGCCTTTCGAAGTTCCAGAGGGGAGGTGTGATCATCCTCGAGACGCCTCAGCGGAAATGGGCCTCATCTCGCCTGGAGGGGAGAACCTCCTGGATTTTCTCGAGTTGCGGCAGGTCTTCTCGAGTTACGACGGGGACCTCAGGGACCCGCTCTGGTGGCCTCAGGAAAGGCCAGTCCCCATGCGAGTTGCTAGGGGACCTCTCGGGATTCCTCTCCCGTCCATGCCAGGGCCTCAGTCTTTGTTTGGAGTCGGGGCCGGAACCTGAGGATTCCTCTCCAGTGTTGCCATGGATCTTGGGGTGCTTCTGAGTCTCCCCAGGGGAGTCAGGCCTCGTCTCGAGTGGGGGCATGCACGTGCGCTTTCCTCCCGAGCTGCAGCAGTAGTGTCACGCTTCCTGTCACGTGGATCAAGGGATCTGTGGCTTTCCCTCGAGGCTGTCCCTCGAGGCTTTCCCACGAGGCTTTCCCACAGGGCTGTGCCACGTGCCACCTTGGTGTGAGTCGATCCTCGGCGTGAAAGACGAGCCAGTGAAGGGAAAAGAGGTTCCTCTGGAATGGACTGACACATCTGGGGGACTCTTGGAATGGTGGCACGACCCTGGAGTTCCTCTCGCCGTTCCTGTTGAGAGGGCCTCCTCTTGAGATGCGACGGGAACGCCGGGAACTCTTTCCCGACGAAGCAGGGAAAGGATCCCTCATCTCGAGCTACGAGGCGGAAACGGGGCTCCTCTGGATGTGGGCGGGACCCTCGTGATTCCTCTCGAGTGGAGACGGGTATGTCGGGGAACTTCTTGATTTGCACCAAGGGTGTGAAGGAGCCTTTCGAAGTTCCAGAGGGGAGGTGTGATCATCCTCGAGACGCCTCAGCGGAAATGGGCCTCATCTCGCCTGGAGGGGAGAACCTCCTGGATTTTCTCGAGTTGCGGCAGGTCTTCTCGAGTTACGACGGGGACCTCAGGGACCCGCTCTGGTGGCCTCAGGAAAGGCCAGTCCCCATGCGAGTTGCTAGGGGACCTCTCGGGATTCCTCTCCCGTCCATGCCAGGGCCTCAGTCCTTGTGTGGAGTCGGGGCCGGAACCTGAGGATTCCTCTCCAGTGTTGCCATGGATCTTGGGGTGCTTCTGAGTCTCCCCAGGGGAGTCAGGCCTCGTCTCGAGTGGGGGCATGCACGTGCGCTTTCCTCCCGAGCTGCAGCAGTAGTGTCACGCTTCCTGTCACGTGGATCAAGGGATCTGTGGCTTTCCCTCGAGCCTGTCCCTCGAGGCTTTCCCACGAGGCTTTCCCACAGGGCTGTGCCACGTGCCACCTTGGTGTGAGTCGATCCTCGGCGTGAAAGACGAGCCGGTGAAGGGAAAAGAGGTTCCTCTGGAATGGACTGACACATCTGGGGGACTCTTGGAATGGTGGCACGACCCTGGAGTTCCTCTCGCCGTTCCTGTTGAGAGGGCCTCCTCTTGAGATGCGACGGGAACGCCGGGAACTCTTTCCCGACGAAGCAGGGAAAGGATCCCTCATCTAGAGCTACGAGGCGGAAACGGGGCTCCTCTGGATGTGGGCGGGACCCTCGTGATTCCTCTCGAGTGGAGACGGGTATGTCGGGGAACTTCTTGATTTGCACCAAGGGTGTGAAGGAGCCTTTCGAAGTTCCAGAGGGGAGGTGTGATCAGCCTCGAGACGCCTCAGCGGAAATGGGCCTCATCTCGCCTGGAGGGGAGAACCTCCTGGATTTTCTCGAGTTGCGGCAGGTCTTCTCGAGTTACGACGGGGACCTCAGGGACCCGCTCTGGTGGCCTCAGGAAAGGCCAGTCCCCATGCGAGTTGCTAGGGGACCTCTCGGGATTCCTCTCCCGTCCATGCCGGGGCCTCAGTCCTTGTGTGGAGTCGGGGCCGGAACCTGAGGATTCCTCTCCAGTGTTGCCATGGATCTTGGGGTGCTTCTGAGTCTCCCCAGGGGAGTCAGGCCTCGTCTCGAGTGGGGGCATGCACGTGCACTTTCCTCCCGAGCTGCAGCAGTAGTGTCACGCTTCCTGTCACGTGGATCAAGGGATCTGTGGCTTTCCCTCGAGGCTGTCCCTCGAGGCTTTCCCACGAGGCTTTCCCACAGGGCTGTGCCACGTGCCACCTTGGTGTGAGTCGATCCTCGGCGTGAAAGACGAGCCGGTGAAGGGAAAAGAGGTTCCTCTGGAATGGACTGAGACATCTGGGGGACTCTTGGAATGGTGGCACGACCCTGGAGTTCATCTCGCCGTTCCTGTTGAGAGGGCCTCCTCTTGAGATGCGACGGGAACGCCGGGAACTCTTTCCCGACGAAGCAGGGAAAGGATCCCTCATCTCGAGCTACGAGGCGGAAACGGGGCTCCTCTGGATGTGGGCGGGACCCTCGTGATTCCTCTCGAGTGGAGACGGGTATGTCGGGGAACTTCTTGATTTGCACCAAGGGTGTGAAGGAGCCTTTCGAAGTTCCAGAGGGGAGGTGTGATCAGCCTCGAGACGCCTCAGCGGAAATGGGCCTCATCTCGCCTGGAGGGGAGAACCTCCTGGATTTTCTCGAGTTGCGGAAGGTCTTCTCGAGTTACGACGGGGACCTCAGGGACCCGCTCTGGTGGCCTCAGGAAAGGCCAGTCCCCATGCGAGTTGCTAGGGGACCTCTCGGGATTCCTCTCCCGTCCATGCCAGGGCCTCAGTCTTTGTTTGGAGTCGGGGCCGGAACCTGAGGATTCCTCTCCAGTGTTGCCATGGATCTTGGGGTGCTTCTGAGTCTCCCCAGGGGAGTCAGGCCTCGTCTCGAGTGGGGGCATGCACGTGCGCTTTCCTCCCGAGCTGCAGCAGTAGTGTCACGCTTCCTGTCACGTGGATCAAGGGATCTGTGGCTTTCCCTCGAGGCTGTCCCTCGAGGCTTTCCCACGAGGCTTTCCCACAGGGCTGTGCCACGTGCCACCTTGGTGTGAGTCGATCCTCGGCGTGAAAGACGAGCCGGTGAAGGGAAAAGAGGTTCCTCTGGAATGGACTGAGACATCTGGGGGACTCTTGGAATGGTGGCACGACCCTGGAGTTCCTCTCGCCGTTCCTGTTGAGAGGGCCTCCTCTTGAGATGCGACGGGAACGCCGGGAACTCTTTCCCGACGAAGCAGGGAAAGGATCCCTCATCTCGAGCTACGAGGCGGAAACGGGGCTCCTCTGGATGTGGGCGGGACCCTCGTGATTCCTCTCGAGTGGAGACGGGTATGTCGGGGAACTTCTTGATTTGCACCAAGGGTGTGAAGGAGCCTTTCGAAGTTCCAGAGGGGAGGTGTGATCATCCTCGAGACGCCTCAGCGGAAATGGGCCTCATCTCGCCTGGAGGGGAGAACCTCCTGGATTTTCTCGAGTTGCGGCAGGTCTTCTCGAGTTACGACGGGGATCTCAGGGACCCGCTCTGGTGGCCTCAGGAAAGGCCAGTCCCCATGCGAGTTGCTAGGGGACCTCTCCGGATTCCTCTCCCGTCCATGCCAGGGCCTCAGTCTTTGTTTGGAGTCGGGGCTGGAACCTGAGGATTCCTCTCCAGTGTTGCCATGGATCTTGGGGTGCTTCTGAGTCTCCCCAGGGGAGTCAGGCCTCGTCTCGAGTGGGGGCATGCACGTGCGCTTTCCTCCCGAGCTGCAGCAGTAGTGACACGCTTCCTGTCACGTGGATCAAGGGATCTGTGGCTTTCCCTCGAGGCTGTCCCTCGAAGCTTTCCCACGAGGCTTTCCCACAGGGCTGTGCCACGTGCCACCTTGGTGTGAGTCGATCCTCGGCGTGAAAGACGAGCCAGTGAAGGGAAAAGAGGTTCCTCTGGAATGGACTGAGACATCTGGGGGACTCTTGGAATGGTGGCACGACCCTGGAGTTCCTCTCGCCGTTCCTGTTGAGAGGGCCTCCTCTTGAGATGCGACGGGAACGCCGGGAACTCTTTCCCGACGAAGCAGGGAAAGGATCCCTCATCTCGAGCTACGAGGCGGAAACGGGGCTCCTCTGGATGTGGGCGGGACCCTCGTGATTCCTCTCGAGTGGAGACGGGTATGTTGGGGAACTTCTTGATTTGCACCAAGGGTGTGAATGACCCTATCGAAGTTCCAGAGCGGAGGTGTGATCAGCCTCGAGACGCCTCAGCAGAAATGGGCCTCATCTCGCCTGGAGGGGAGAACCTCCTGGATTTTCTCGAGTTGCGGCAGGTCTTCTCGAGTTACGACGGGGACCTCAGGGACCCGCTCTGGTGGCCTCAGGAAAGGCCAGTCCCCATGCGAGTTGCTAGGGGACCTCTCGGGATTCCTCTCCCGTCCATGCCGGGGCCTCAGTCCTTGTGTGGAGTCGGGGCCGGACCCTGAGGATTCCTCTCCAGTGTTGCCATGGATCTTGGGGTGCTTCTGAGTCTCCCCAGGGGAGTCAGGCCTCGTCTCGAGTGGGGGCATGCACGTGCGCTTTCCTCCCGAGCTGCAGCAGTAGTGTCACGCTTCCTGTCACGTGGATCAAGGGATCTGTGGCTTTCCCTCGAGCCTGTCCCTCGAGGCTTTCCCACGAGGCTTTCCCACAGGGCTGTGCCACGTGCCACCTTGGTGTGAGTCGATCCTCGGCGTGAAAGACGAGCCAGTGAAGGGAAAAGAGGTTCCTCTGGAATGGACTGAGACATCTGGGGGACTCTTGGAATGGTGGCACGACCCTGGAGTTCCTCTCGCCGTTCCTGTTGAGAGGGCCTCCTCTTGAGATGCGACGGGAACGCCGGGAACTCTTTCCCGACGAAGCAGGGAAAGGATCCCTCATCTAGAGCTACGAGGCGGAAACGGGGCTCCTCTGGATGTGGGCGGGACCCTCGTGATTCCTCTCGAGTGGAGACGGGTATGTCGGGGAACTTCTTGATTTGCACCAAGGGTGTGAAGGAGCCTTTCGAAGTTCCAGAGGGGAGGTGTGATCAGCCTCGAGACGCCTCAGCGGAAATGGGCCTCATCTCGCCTGGAGGGGAGAACCTCCTGGATTTTCTCGAGTTGCGGCAGGTCTTCTCGAGTTACGACGGGGACCTCAGGGACCCGCTCTGGTGGCCTCAGGAAAGGCCAGTCCCCATGCGAGTTGCTAGGGGACCTCTCGGGATTCCTCTCCCGTCCATGCCGGGGACTCAGTCCTTGTGTGGAGTCGGGGCCGGAACCTGAGGATTCCTCTCCAGTGTTGCCATGGATCTTGGGGTGCTTCTGAGTCTCCCCAGGGGAGTCAGGCCTCGTCTCGAGTGGGGGCATGCACGTGCGCTTTCCTCCCGAGCTGCAGCAGTAGTGTCACGCTTCCTGTCACGTGGATCAAGGGATCTGTGGCTTTCCCTCGAGGCTGTCCCTCGAGGCTTTCCCACGAGGCTTTCCCACAGGGCTGTGCCACGTGCCACCTTGGTGTGAGTCGATCCTCGGCGTGAAAGACGAGCCGGTGAAGGGAAAAGAGGTTCCTCTGGAATGGACTGAGACATCTGGGGGACTCTTGGAATGGTGGCACGACCCTGGAGTTCCTCTCGCCGTTCCTGTTGAGAGGGCCTCCTCTTGAGATGCGACGGGAACGCCGGGAACTCTTTCCCGACGAAGCAGGGAAAGGATCCCTCATCTCGAGCTACGAGGCGGAAACGGGGCTCCTCTGGATGTGGGCGGGACCCTCGTGATTCCTCTCGAGTGGAGACGGGTATGTCGGGGAACTTCTTGATTTGCACCAAGGGTGTGAAGGAGCCTTTCGAAGTTCCAGAGGGGAGGTGTGATCATCCTCGAGACGCCTCAGCGGAAATGGGCCTCATCTCGCCTGGAGGGGAGAACCTCCTGGATTTTCTCGAGTTGCGGCAGGTCTTCTCGAGTTACGACGGGCACCTCAGGGACCCGCTCTGGTGGCCTCAGGAAAGGCCAGTCCCCATGCGAGTTGCTAGGGGACCTCTCGGGATTCCTCTCCCGTCCATGCCGGGGCCTCAGTCCTAGTGTGGAGTCGGGGTCGGAACCTGAGGATTCCTCTCCAGTGTTGCCATGGATCTTGGGGTGCTTCTGAGTCTCCCCAGGGGAGTCAGGCCTCGTCTCGAGTGGGGGCATGCACGTGCGCTTTCCTCCCGAGCTGCAGCAGTAGTGTCACGATTCCTGTCACGTGGATCAAGGGATCTGTGGCTTTCCCTCGAGGCTGTCGCTCGAGGCTTTCCCACGAGGCTTTCCCACAGGGCTGTGCCACGTGCCACCTTGGTGTGAGTCGATCCTCGGCGTGAAAGACGAGCCAGTGAAGGGAAAAGAGGTTCCTCTGGAATGGACTGAGACATCTGGGGGACTCTTGGAATGGTGGCACGACCCTGGAGTTCCTCTCGCCGTTCCTGTTGAGAGGGCCTCCTCTTGAGATGCGACGGGAACGCCGGGAACTCTTTCCCGACGAAGCAGGGAAAGGATCCCTCATCTAGAGCTACGAGGCGGAAACGGGGCTCCTCTGGATGTGGGCGGGACCCTCGTGATTCCTCTCGAGTGGAGACGGGTATGTCGGGGAACTTCTTGATTTGCACCAATGGTGTGAAGGAGCCTTTCGAAGTTCCAGAGGGGAGGTGTGATCAGCCTCGAGACGCCTCAGCGGAAATGGGCCTCATCTCGCCTGGAGGGGAGAACCTCCTGGATTTTCTCGAGTTGCGGCAGGTCTTCTCGAGTTACGACGGGGACCTCAGGGACCCGCTCTGGTGGCCTCAGGAAAGGCCAGTCCCCATGCGAGTTGCTAGGGGACCTCTCGGGATTCCTCTCCCGTCCATGCCGGGGACTCAGTCCTTGTGTGGAGTCGGGGCCGGAACCTGAGGATTCCTCTCCAGTGTTGCCATGGATCTTGGGGTGCTTCTGAGTCTCCCCAGGGGAGTCAGGCCTCGTCTCGAGTGGGGGCATGCACGTGCGCTTTCCTCCCGAGCTGCAGCAGTAGTGTCACGCTTCCTGTCACGTGGATCAAGGGATCTGTGGCTTTCCCTCGAGGCTGTCCCTCGAGGCTTTCCCACGAGGCTTTCCGACAGGGCTGTGCCACGTGCCACCTTGGTGTGAGTCGATCCTCGGCGTGAAAGACGAGCCGGTGAAGGGAAAAGGGGTTCCTCTGGAATGGACTGAGACATCTGGGGGACTCTTGGAATGGTGGCACGACCCTGGAGTTCCTCTCGCCGTTCCTGTTGAGAGGGCCTCCTCTTGAGATGCGACGGGAAGGCCGGGAACTCTTTCCCGACGAAGCAGGGAAAGGATCCCTCATCTCGAGCTACGAGGCGGAAACGGGGCTCCTCTGGATGTGGGCGGGACCCTCGTGATTCCTCTCGAGTGGAGACGGGTATGTCGGGGAACTTCTTGATTTGCACCAAGGGTGTGAATGACCCTATCGAAGTTTCAGAGCGGAGGTGTGATCAGCCTCGAGACGCCTCAGCAGAAATGGGCCTCATCTCGCCTGGAGGGGAGAACCTCCTGGATTTTCTCGAGTTGCGGCAGGTCTTCTCGAGTTACGACGGGGACCTCAGGGACCCGCTCTGGTGGCCTCAGGAAAGGCCAGTCCCCATGCGAGTTGCTAGGGGACCTCTCGGGATTCCTCTCCCGTCCATGCCGGGGCCTCAGTCCTTGTGTGGAGTCGGGGCCGGAAACTGAGGATTCCTCTCCAGTGTTGCCATGGATCTTGGGGTGCTTCTGAGTCTCCCCAGGGGAGTCAGGCCTCGTCTCGAGTGGGGGCATGCACGTGCGCTTTCCTCCCGAGCTGCAGCAGTAGTGTCACGCTTCCTGTCACGTGGATCAAGGGATCTGTGGCTTTCCCTCGAGCCTGTCCCTCGAGGCTTTCCCACGAGGCTTTCCCACAGGGCTGTGCCACGTGCCACCTTGGTGTGAGTCGATCCTCGGCGTGAAAGACGAGCCGGTGAAGGGAAAAGAGGTTCCTCTGGAATGGACTGAGACATCTGGGGGACTCTTGGAATGGTGGCACGTCCCTGGAGTTCCTCTCGCCGTTCCTGTTGAGAGGGCCTCCTCTTGAGATGCGACGGGAACGCCGGGAACTCTTTCCCGACGAAGCAGGGAAAGGATCCCTCATCTCGAGCTACGAAGCGGAAACGGGGCTCCTCTGGATGTGGGCGGGACCCTCGTGATTCCTCTCGAGTGGAGACGGGTATGTCGGGGAACTTCTTGATTTGCACCAAGGGTGTGAAGGAGCCTTTCGAAGTTCCAGAGGGGAGGTGTGATCAGCCTCGAGACGCCTCAGCGGAAATGGGCCTCATCTCGCCTGGAGGGGAGAACCTCCTGGATTTTCTCGAGTTGCGGCAGGTCTTCTCGAGTTACGATGGGGACCTCAGGGACCCGCTCTGGTGGCCTCAGGAAAGGCCAGTCCCCATGCGAGTTGCTAGGGGACCTCTCGGGATTCCTCTCCCGTCCATGCCGGGGACTCAGTCCTTGTGTGGAGTCGGGGCCGGAACCTGAGGATTCCTCTCCAGTGTTGCCATGGATCTTGGGGTGCTTCTGAGTCTCCCCAGGGGAGTCAGGCCTCGTCTCGAGTGGGGGCATGCACGTGCGCTTTCCTCCCGAGCTGCAGCAGTAGTGTCACGCTTCCTGTCACGTGGATCAAGGGATCTGTGGCTTTCCCTCGAGGCTGTCCCTCGAGGCTTTCCCACGAGGCTTTCCCACAGGGCTGTGCCACGTGCCACCTTGGTGTGAGTCGATCCTCGGCGTGAAAGACGAGCCGGTGAAGGGAAAAGAGGTTCCTCTGGAATGGACTGAGACATCTGGGGGACTCTTGGAATGGTGGCACGACCCTGGAGTTCCTCTCGCCGTTCCTGTTGAGAGGGCCTCCTCTTGAGATGCGACGGGAACGCCGGGAACTCTTTCCCGACGAAGCAGGGAAAGGATCCCTCATCTCGAGCTACGAGGCGGAAACGGGGCTCCTCTGGATGTGGGCGGGACCCTCGTGATTCCTCTCGAGTGGAGACGGGTATGTCGGGGAACTTCTTGATTTGCACCAAGGGTGTGAAGGAGCCTTTCGAAGTTCCAGAGGGGAGGTGTGATCATCCTCGAGACGCCTCAGCGGAAATGGGCCTCATCTCGCCTGGAGGGGAGAACCTCCTGGATTTTCTCGAGTTGCGGCAGGTCTTCTCGAGTTACGACGGGGACCTCAGGGACCCGCTCTGGTGGCCTCAGGAAAGGCCAGTCCCCATGCGAGTTGCTAGGGGACCTCTCGGGATTCCTCTCCCGTCCATGCCGGGGCCTCAGTCCTAGTGTGGAGTCGGGGTCGGAACCTGAGGATTCCTCTCCAGTGTTGCCATGGATCTTGGGGTGCTTCTGAGTCTCCCCAGGGGAGTCAGGCCTCGTCTCGAGTGGGGGCATGCACGTGCGCTTTCCTCCCGAGCTGCAGCAGTAGTGTCACGATTCCTGTCACGTGGATCAAGGGATCTGTGGCTTTCCCTCGAGGCTGTCGCTCGAGGCTTTCCCACGAGGCTTTCCCACAGGGCTGTGCCACGTGCCACCTTGGTGTGAGTCGATCCTCGGCGTGAAAGACGAGCCAGTGAAGGGAAAAGAGGTTCCTCTGGAATGGACTGAGACATCTGGGGGACTCTTGGAATGGTGGCACGACCCTGGAGTTCCTCTCGCCGTTCCTGTTGAGAGGGCCTCCTCTTGAGATGCGACGGGAACGCCGGGAACTCTTTCCCGACGAAGCAGGGAAAGGATCCCTCATCTAGAGCTACGAGGCGGAAACGGGGCTCCTCTGGATGTGGGCGGGACCCTCGTGATTCCTCTCGAGTGGAGACGGGTATGTCGGGGAACTTCTTGATTTGCACCAATGGTGTGAAGGAGCCTTTCGAAGTTCCAGAGGGGAGGTGTGATCAGCCTCGAGACGCCTCAGCGGAAATGGGCCTCATCTCGCCTGGAGGGGAGAACCTCCTGGATTTTCTCGAGTTGCGGCAGGTCTTCTCGAGTTACGACGGGGACCTCAGGGACCCGCTCTGGTGGCCTCAGGAAAGGCCAGTCCCCATGCGAGTTGCTAGGGGACCTCTCGGGATTCCTCTCCCGTCCATGCCGGGGACTCAGTCCTTGTGTGGAGTCGGGGCCGGAACCTGAGGATTCCTCTCCAGTGTTGCCATGGATCTTGGGGTGCTTCTGAGTCTCCCCAGGGGAGTCAGGCCTCGTCTCGAGTGGGGGCATGCACGTGCGCTTTCCTCCCGAGCTGCAGCAGTAGTGTCACGCTTCCTGTCACGTGGATCAAGGGATCTGTGGCTTTCCCTCGAGCCTGTCCCTCGAGGCTTTCCCACGAGGCTTTCCGACAGGGCTGTGCCACGTGCCACCTTGGTGTGAGTCGATCCTCGGCGTGAAAGACGAGCCGGTGAAGGGAAAAGGGGTTCCTCTGGAATGGACTGAGACATCTGGGGGACTCTTGGAATGGTGGCACGACCCTGGAGTTCCTCTCGCCGTTCCTGTTGAGAGGGCCTCCTCTTGAGATGCGACGGGGAAGGCCGGGAACTCTTTCCCGACGAAGCAGGGAAAGGATCCCTCATCTCGAGCTACGAGGCGGAAACGGGGCTCCTCTGGATGTGGGCGGGACCCTCGTGATTCCTCTCGAGTGGAGACGGGTATGTCGGGGAACTTCTTGATTTGCACCAAGGGTGTGAATGACCCTATCGAAGTTTCAGAGCGGAGGTGTGATCAGCCTCGAGACGCCTCAGCAGAAATGGGCCTCATCTCGCCTGGAGGGGAGAACCTCCTGGATTTTCTCGAGTTGCGGCAGGTCTTCTCGAGTTACGACGGGGACCTCAGGGACCCGCTCTGGTGGCCTCAGGAAAGGCCAGTCCCCATGCGAGTTGCTAGGGGACCTCTCGGGATTCCTCTCCCGTCCATGCCGGGGCCTCAGTCCTTGTGTGGAGTCGGGGCCGGAACCTGAGGATTCCTCTCCAGTGTTGCCATGGATCTTGGGGTGCTTCTGAGTCTCCCCAGGGGAGTCAGGCCTCGTCTCGAGTGGGGGCATGCACGTGCGCTTTCCTCCCGAGCTGCAGCAGTAGTGTCACGCTTCCTGTCACGTGGATCAAGGGATCTGTGGCTTTCCCTCGAGCCTGTCCCTCGAGGCTTTCCCACGAGGCTTTCCCACAGGGCTGTGCCACGTGCCACCTTGGTGTGAGTCGATCCTCGGCGTGAAAGACGAGCCGGTGAAGGGGAAAAGAGGTTCCTCTGGAATGGACTGAGACATCTGGGGACTCTTGGAATGGTGGCACGTCCCTGGAGTTCCTCTCGCCGTTCCTGTTGAGAGGGCCTCCTCTTGAGATGCGACGGGGAACGCCGGGAACTCTTTCCCGACGAAGCAGGGAAAGGATCCCTCATCTCGAGCTACGAAGCGGAAACGGGGCTCCTCTGGATGTGGGCGGGACCCTCGTGATTCCTCTCGAGTGGAGACGGGTATGTCGGGGAACTTCTTGATTTGCACCAAGGGTGTGAAGGAGCCTTTCGAAGTTCCAGAGGGGAGGTGTGATCAGCCTCGAGACGCCTCAGCGGAAATGGGCCTCATCTCGCCTGGAGGGGAGAACCTCCTGGATTTTCTCGAGTTGCGGCAGGTCTTCTCGAGTTACGATGGGGACCTCAGGGACCCGCTCTGGTGGCCTCAGGAAAGGCCAGTCCCCATGCGAGTTGCTAGGGGACCTCTCGGGATTCCTCTCCCGTCCATGCCGGGGCCTCAGTCCTTGTGTGGAGTCGGGGCCGGAACCTGAGGATTCCTCTCCAGTGTTGCCATGGATCTTGGGGTGCTTCTGAGTCTCCCCAGGGGAGTCAGGCCTCGTCTCGAGTGGGGGCATGCACGTGCGCTTTCCTCCCGAGCTGCAGCAGTAGTGTCACGCTTCCTGTCACGTGGATCAAGGGATCTGTGGCTTTCCCTCGAGGCTGTCCCTCGAGGCTTTCCCACGAGGCTTTCCCACAGGGCTGTGCCACGTGCCACCTTGGTGTGAGTCGATCCTCGGCGTGAAAGACGAGCCGGTGAAGGGAAAAGAGGTTCCTCTGGAATGGACTGAGACATCTGGGGGACTCTTGGAATGGTGGCACGACCCTGGAGTTCCTCTCGCCGTTCCTGTTGAGAGGGCCTCCTCTTGAGATGCGACGGGAACGCCGGGAACTCTTTCCCGACGAAGCAGGGAAAGGATCCCTCATCTCGAGCTACGAGGCGGAAACGGGGCTCCTCTGGATGTGGGCGGGACCCTCGTGATTCCTCTCGAGTGGAGACGGGTATGTCGGGGAACTTCTTGATTTGCACCAAGGGTGTGAAGGAGCCTTTCGAAGTTCCAGAGGGGAGGTGTGATCAGCCTCGAGACGCCTCAGCGGAAATGGGCCTCATCTCGCCTTAGGGGAGAACCTCCTGGATTTTCTCGAGTTGCGGAAGGTCTTCTCGAGTTACGACGGGGACCTCAGGGACCCGCTCTGGTGGCCTCAGGAAAGGCCAGTCCCCATGCGAGTTGCTAGGGGACCTCTCGGGATTCCTCTCCCGTCCATGCCGGGGCCTCAGTCCTTGTGTGGAGTCGGGGCCGGAACCTGAGGATTCCTCTCCAGTGTTGCCATGGATCTTGGGGTGCTTCTGAGTCTCCCCAGGGGAGTCAGGCCTCGTCTCGAGTGGGGGCATGCACGTGCGCTTTCCTCCCGAGCTGCAGCAGTAGTGTCACGCTTCCTGTCACGTGGATCAAGGGATCTGTGGCTTTCCCTCGAGGCTGTCCCTCGAGGCTTTCCCACGAGGCTTTCCCACAGGGCTGTGCACGTGCCACCTTGGTGTGAGTCGATCCTCGGCGTGAAAGACGAGCCGGTGAAGGGAAAAGAGGTTCCTCTGGAATGGACTGAGACATCTGGGGGACTCTTGGAATGGTGGCACGACCCTGGAGTTCCTCTCGCCGTTCCTGTTGAGAGGGCCTCCTCTTGAGATGCGACGGGAACGCCGGGAACTCTTTCCCGACGAAGCAGGGAAAGGATCCCTCATCTCGAGCTACGAGGCGGAAACGGGGCTCTCTGGATGTGGGCGGGACCCTCGTGATTCCTCTCGAGTGGAGACGGGTATGTCGGGGAACTTCTTGATTTGCACCAAGGGTGTGAAGGAGCCTTTCGAAGTTCCAGAGGGGAGGTGTGATCAGCCTCGAGACGCCTCAGCGGAAATGGGCCTCATCTCGCCTGGAGGGGAGAACCTCCTGGATTTTCTCGAGTTGCGGCAGGTCTTCTCGAGTTACGATGGGGACCTCAGGGACCCGCTCTGGTGGCCTCAGGAAAGGCCAGTCCCCATGCGAGTTGCTAGGGGACCTCTCGGGATTCCTCTCCCGTCCATGCCGGGGACTCAGTCCTTGTGTGGAGTTGGGGCCGGAACCTGAGGATTCCTCTCCAGTGTTGCCATGGATCTTGGGGTGCTTCTGAGTCTCCCCAGGGGAGTCAGGCCTCGTCTCGAGTGGGGGCATGCACGTGCGCTTTCCTCCCGAGCTGCAGCAGTAGTGTCACGCTTCCTGTCACGTGGATCAAGGGATCTGTGGCTTTCCCTCGAGGCTGTCCCTCGAGGCTTTCCCACGAGGCTTTCCCACAGGGCTGTGCCACGTGCCACCTTGGTGTGAGTCGATCCTCGGCGTGAAAGACGAGCGGTGAAGGGAAAAGAGGTTCCTCTGGAATGGACTGAGACATCTGGGGGACTCTTGGAATGGTGGCACGACCCTGGAGTTCCTCTCGCCGTTCCTGTTGAGAGGGCCTCCTCTTGAGATGCGACGGGAACGCCGGGAACTCTTTCCCGACGAAGCAGGGAAAGGATCCCTCATCTCGAGCTACGAGGCGGAAACGGGGCTCCTCTGGATGTGGGCGGGACCCTCGTGATTCCTCTCGAGTGGAGACGGGTATGTCGGGGAACTTCTTGATTTGCACCAAGGGTGTGAAGGAGCCTTTCGAAGTTCCAGAGGGGAGGTGTGATCATCCTCGAGACGCCTCAGCGGAAATGGGCCTCATCTCGCCTGGAGGGGAGAACCTCCTGGATTTTCTCGACTTGCGGCAGGTCTTCTCGAGTTACGACGGGGACCTCAGGGACCCGCTCTAGTGGCCTCAGGAAAGGCCAGTCCCCATGCGAGTTGCTAGGGGACCTCTCGGGATTCCTCTCCCGTCCATGCCGGGGCCTCAGTCCTAGTGTGGAGTCGGGGGTCGGAACCTGAGGATTCCTCTCCAGTGTTGCCATGGATCTTGGGGTGCTTCTGAGTCTCCCCAGGGGAGTCAGGCCTCGTCTCGAGTGGGGGCATGCACGTGCGCTTTCCTCCCGAGCTGCAGCAGTAGTGTCACGATTCCTGTCACGTGGATCAAGGGATCTGTGGCTTTCCCTCGAGGCTGTCGCTCGAGGCTTTCCCACGAGGCTTTCCCACAGGGCTGTGCCACGTGCCACCTTGGTGTGAGTCGATCCTCGGCGTGAAAGACGAGCCAGTGAAGGGAAAAGAGGTTCCTCTGGAATGGACTGAGACATCTGGGGGACTCTTGGAATGGTGGCACGACCCTGGAGTTCCTCTCGCCGTTCCTGTTGAGAGGGCCTCCTCTTGAGATGCGACGGGAACGCCGGGAACTCTTTCCCGACGAAGCAGGGAAAGGATCCCTCATCTAGAGCTACGAGGCGGAAACGGGGCTCCTCTGGATGTGGGCGGGACCCTCGTGATTCCTCTCGAGTGGAGACGGGTATGTCGGGGAACTTCTTGATTTGCACCAATGGTGTGAAGGAGCCTTTCGAAGTTCCAGAGGGGAGGTGTGATCAGCCTCGAGACGCCTCAGCGGAAATGGGCCTCATCTCGCCTGGAGGGGAGAACCTCCTGGATTTTCTCGAGTTGCGGCAGGTCTTCTCGAGTTACGACGGGGACCTCAGGGACCCGCTCTGGTGGCCTCAGGAAAGGCCAGTCCCCATGCGAGTTGCTAGGGGACCTCTCGGGATTCCTCTCCCGTCCATGCCGGGGACTCAGTCCTTGTGTGGAGTCGGGGCCGGAACCTGAGGATTCCTCTCCAGTGTTGCCATGGATCTTGGGGTGCTTCTGAGTCTCCCCAGGGGAGTCAGGCCTCGTCTCGAGTGGGGGCATGCACGTGCGCTTTCCTCCCGAGCTGCAGCAGTAGTGTCACGCTTCCTGTCACGTGGATCAAGGGATCTGTGGCTTTCCCTCGAGGCTGTCCCTCGAGGCTTTCCCACGAGGCTTTCCGACAGGGCTGTGCCACGTGCCACCTTGGTGTGAGTCGATCCTCGGCGTGAAAGACGAGCCGGTGAAGGGAAAAGGGGTTCCTCTGGAATGGACTGAGACATCTGGGGGACTCTTGGAATGGTGGCACGACCCTGGAGTTCCTCTCGCCGTTCCTGTTGAGAGGGCCTCCTCTTGAGATGCGACGGGAAGGCCGGGAACTCTTTCCCGACGAAGCAGGGAAAGGATCCCTCATCTCGAGCTACGAGGCGGAAACGGGGCTCCTCTGGATGTGGGCGGGACCCTCGTGATTCCTCTCGAGTGGAGACGGGTATGTCGGGGAACTTCTTGATTTGCACCAAGGGTGTGAATGACCCTAACGAAGTTTCAGAGCGGAGGTGTGATCAGCCTCGAGACGCCTCAGCGGAAATGGGCCTCATCTCGCCTGGAGGGGAGAACCTCCTGGATTTTCTCGAGTTGCGGCAGGTCTTCTCGAGTTACGACGGGGACCTCAGGGACCCGCTCTGGTGGCCTCAGGAAAGGCCAGTCCCCATGCGAGTTGCTAGGGGACCTCTCGGGATTCCTCTCCCGTCCATGCCGGGGCCTCAGTCCTTGTGTGGAGTCGGGGCCGGAACCTGAGGATTCCTCTCCAGTGTTGCCATGGATCTTGGGGTGCTTCTGAGTCTCCCCAGGGGAGTCAGGCCTCGTCTCGAGTGGGGGCATGCACGTGCGCTTTCCTCCCGAGCTGCAGCAGTAGTGTCACGCTTCCTGTCACGTGGATCAAGGGATCTGTGGCTTTCCCTCGAGCCTGTCCCTCGAGGCTTTCCCACGAGGCTTTCCCACAGGGCTGTGCCACGTGCCACCTTGGTGTGAGTCGATCCTCGGCGTGAAAGACGAGCCGGTGAAGGGAAAAGAGGTTCCTCTGGAATGGACTGAGACATCTGGGGGACTCTTGGAATGGTGGCACGACCCTGGAGTTCCTCTCGCCGTTCCTGTTGAGAGGGCCTCCTCTTGAGATGCGACGGGAACGCCGGGAACTCTTTCCCGACGAAGCAGGGAAAGGATCCCTCATCTCGAGCTACGAGGCGGAAACGGGGCTCCTCTGGATGTGGGCGGGACCCTCGTGATTCCTCTCGAGTGGAGACGGGTATGTCGGGGAACTTCTTGATTTGCACCAAGGGTGTGAAGGAGCCTTTCGAAGTTCCAGAGGGGAGGTGTGATCAGCCTCGAGACGCCTCAGCGGAAATGGGCCTCATCTCGCCTTAGGGGAGAACCTCCTGGATTTTCTCGAGTTGCGGAAGGTCTTCTCGAGTTACGACGGGGACCTCAGGGACCCGCTCTGGTGGCCTCAGGAAAGGCCAGTCCCCATGCGAGTTGCTAGGGGACCTCTCGGGATTCCTCTCCCGTCCATGCCGGGGCCTCAGTCCTTGTGTGGAGTCGGGGCCGGAACCTGAGGATTCCTCTCCAGTGTTGCCATGGATCTTGGGGTGCTTCTGAGTCTCCCCAGGGGAGTCAGGCCTCGTCTCGAGTGGGGGCATGCACGTGCGCTTTCCTCCCGAGCTGCAGCAGTAGTGTCACGCTTCCTGTCACGTGGATCAAGGGATCTGTGGCTTTCCCTCGAGCCTGTCCCTCGAGGCTTTCCCACGAGGCTTTCCCACAGGGCTGTGCCACGTGCCACCTTGGTGTGAGTCGATCCTCGGCGTGAAAGACGAGCCGGTGAAGGGAAAAGAGGTTCCTCTGGAATGGACTGAGACATCTGGGGGACTCTTGGAATGGTGGCACGACCCTGGAGTTCCTCTCGCCGTTCCTGTTGAGAGGGCCTCCTCTTGAGATGCGACGGGAACGCCGGGAACTCTTTCCCGACGAAGCAGGGAAAGGATCCCTCATCTCGAGCTACGAGGCGGAAACGGGGCTCCTCTGGATGTGGGCGGGACCCTCGTGATTCCTCTCGAGTGGAGACGGGTATGTTGGGGAACTTCTTGATTTGCACCAAGGGTGTGAATGACCCTATCGAAGCTTCAGAGCGGAGGTGTGATCAGCCTCGAGACGCCTCAGCAGAAATGGGCCTCATCTCGCCTGGAGGGGAGAACCTCCTGGATTTTCTCGAGTTGCGGCAGGTCTTCTCGAGTTACGACGGGGACCTCAGGGACCCGCTCTGGTGGCCTCAGGAAAGGCCAGTCCCCATGCGAGTTGCTAGGGGACCTCTCGGGATTCCTCTCCCGTCCATGCCGGGGCCTCAGTCCTTGTGTGGAGTCGGGGCCGGAACCTGAGGATTCCTCTCCAGTGTTGCCATGGATCTTGGGGTGCTTCTGAGTCTCCCCAGGGGAGTCAGGCCTCGTCTCGAGTGGGGGCATGCACGTGCGCTTTCCTCCCGAGCTGCAGCAGTAGTGTCACGCTTCCTGTCACGTGGATCAAGGGATCTGTGGCTTTCCCTCGAGCCTGTCCCTCGAGGCTTTCCCACGAGGCTTTCCCACAGGGCTGTGCCACGTGCCACCTTGGTGTGAGTCGATCCTCGGCGTGAAAGACGAGCCGGTGAAGGGAAAAGAGGTTCCTCTGGAATGGACTGAGACATCTGGGGGACTCTTGGAATGGTGGCACGACCCTGGAGTTCCTCTCGCCGTTCCTGTTGAGAGGGCCTCCTCTTGAGATGCGACGGGAACGCCGGGAACTCTTTCCCGACGAAGCAGGGAAAGGATCCCTCATCTCGAGCTACGAGACGGAAACGGGGCTCCTCTGGATGTGGGCGGGACCCTCGTGATTCCTCTCGAGTGGAGACGGGTATGTCGGGGAACTTCTTGATTTGCACCAAGGGTGTGAAGGAGCCTTTCAAAGTTCCAGAGGGGAGGTGTGATCAGCCTCTAGACATCTCAGCGGAAATGGGCCTCATCTCGCCTGGAGGGGAGAACCTCCTGGATTTTCTCGAGTTGCGGTAGGTCTTCTCGAGTTACGACGGGGACCTCAGGGACCCGCTCTTGTGGCCTCAGGAAAGGCCAGTCCCCATGCGAGTTGCTAGGGGACCTCTCGGGATTCCTCTCCCGTCCATGCCGGGACCTCAGTCCTTGTGTGGAGTCGGGGCCGGAACCTGAGGATTCCTCTCCAGTGTTGCCATGGATCTTGGGGTGCTTCTGAGTCTCCCCAGGGGAGTCAGGCCTCGTCTCGAGTGGGGGCATGCACGTGCGCTTTCCTCCCGAGCTGCAGCAGTAGTGTCACGCTTCCTGTCACGTGGATCAAGGGATCTGTGGCTTTCCCTCGAGGCTGTCCCTCGAGGCTTTCCCACGAGGCTTTCCCACAGGGCTGTGCCACGTGCCACCTTGGTGTGAGTCGATCCTCGGCGTGAAAGACGAGCCGGTGAAGGGAAAAGAGGTTCCTCTGGAATGGACTGAGACATCTGGGGGACTCTTGGAATGGTGGCACGACCCTGGAGTTCCTCTCGCCGTTCCTGTTGAGAGGGCCTCCTCTTGAGATGCGACGGGAACGCCGGGAACTCTTTCCCGACGAAGCAGGGAAAGGATCCCTCATCTCGAGCTACGAGGCGGAAACGGGGCTCCTCTGGATGTGGGCGGGACCCTCGTGATTCCTCTCGAGTGGAGACGGGTATGTCGGGGAACTTCTTGATTTGCACCAAGGGTGTGAAGGAGCCTTTCGAAGTTCCAGAGGTGAGGTGTGATCAGCCTCGAGACGCCTCAGCGGAAATGGGCCTCATCTCGCCTTAGGGGAGAACCTCCTGGATTTTCTCGAGTTGCGGAAGGTCTTCTCGAGTTACGACGGGGACCTCAGGGACCCGCTCTGGTGGCCTCAGGAAAGGCCAGTCCCCATGCGAGTTGCTAGGGGACCTCTCGGGATTCCTCTCCCGTCCATGCCGGGGCCTCAGTCCTTGTGTGGATTCGGGGCCGGAACCTGAGGATTCCTCTCCAGTGTTGCCATGGATCTTGGGGTGCTTCTGAGTCTCCCCAGGGGAGTCAGGCCTCGTCTCGAGTGGGGGCATGCACGTGCGCTTTCCTCCCGAGCTGCAGCAGTAGTGTCACGCTTCCTGTCACGTGGATCAAGGGATCTGTGGCTTTCCCTCGAGCCTGTCCCTCGAGGCTTTCCCACGAGGCTTTCCCACAGGGCTGTGCCACGTGCCACCTTGGTGTGAGTCGATCCTCGGCGTGAAAGACGAGCCGGTGAAAGGAAAAGAGGTTCCTCTGGAATGGACTGAGACATCTGGGGGACTCTTGGAATGGTGGCACGACCCTGGAGTTCCTCTCGCCGTTCCTGTTGAGAGGGCCTCCTCTTGAGATGCGACGGGAACGCTGTGAACTCTTTCCCGAGGAAGCAGGGAAAGGATTCCTCATCTCGAGCTACGAGGCGGAAACGGGACTCCTCTGGATGTTGGCGGGACCCTCGTGATTCCTCTCGAGTGGAGACGGCTCGGTCGGGGAACTTCTTGATTTGCACCAAGGGTGTGAAGGAGCCTTTCGAAGTTCCAGAGGTGAGGTGGGATCAGCCTCGAGACGCCTCAGCGGAAATGGGCCTCATCTCGCCTGGAGGGGAGAACCTCCTTGATTTTCTCGAGTTGCGGCAGGTCTTCTCGAGTTACGACGGGGACCTCAGGGACCCGCTCTGGTGGCCTCAGGAAAGGCCAGTCCCCATGCGAGTTGCTAGGGGACCTCTCGGGATTCCTCTCCCGTCCATGCCGGGGCCTCAGTCCTTGTGTGGAGTCGGGGCCGGAACCTGAGGATTCCTCTCCAGTGTTGCCATGGATCTTGGGGTGCTTCTGAGTCTCCCCAGGGGAGTCAGGCCTCGTCTCGAGTGGGGGCATGCACGTGCGTTTTCCTCCCGAGCTGCAGCAGTAGTGTCACGCTTCCTGTCACGTGGATCAAGGGATCTGTGGCTTTCCCTCGAGCCTGTCCCTCGAGGCTTTCCCACGAGGCTTTCCCACAGGGCTGTGCCACGTGCCACCTTGGTGTGAGTCGATCCTCGGCGTGAAAGACGAGCCGGTGAAGGGAAAAGAGGTTCCTCTGGAATGGACTGAGACATCTGGGAGACTCTTGGAATGGTGGCACGACCCTGGAGTTCCTCTCGCCGTTCCTGTTGAGAGGGCCTCCTCTTGAGATGCGACGGGAAGGCCGGGAACTCTTTCCCGAGGAAGCAGGGAAAGGATCCCTCATCTCGAGCTACGAGGCGGAAACGGGGCTCCTCTGGATGTGGGCGGGACCCTCGTGATTCCTCTCGAGTGGAGACGGGTATGTCGGGGAACTTCTTGATTTGCACCAAGGGTGTGAAGGAGCCTTTCGAAGTTCCAGAGGTGAGGTGTGATCAGCCTCGAGACGCCTCAGCGGAAATGGGCCTCATCTCGCCTTAGGGGAGAACCTCCTGGATTTTCTCGAGTTGCGGAAGGTCTTCTCGAGTTACGACGGGGACCTCAGGGACCCGCTCTGGTGGCCTCAGGAAAGGCCAGTCCCCATGCGAGTTGCTAGGGGACCTCTCGGGATTCCTCTCCCGTCCATGCCGGGGCCTCAGTCCTTGTGTGGAGTCGGGGCCGGAACCTGAGGATTCCTCTCCAGTGTTGCCATGGATCTTGGGGTGCTTCTGAGTCTCCCCAGGGGAGTCAGGCCTCGTCTCGAGTGGGGGCATGCACGTGCGCTTTCCTCCCGAGCTGCAGCAGTAGTGTCACGCTTCCTGTCACGTGGATCAAGGGATCTGTGGCTTTCCCTCGAGGCTGTCCCTCGAGGCTTTCCCACGAGGCTTTCCCACAGGGCTGTGCCACGTGCCACCTTGGTGTGAGTCGATCCTCGGCGTGAAAGACGAGCCGGTGAAGGGAAAAGAGGTTCCTCTGGAATGGACTGAGACATCTGGGGGACTCTTGGAATGGTGGCACGACCCTGGAGTTCCTCTCGCCGTTCCTGTTGAGAGGGCCTCCTCTTGAGATGCGACGGGAACGCTGTGAACTCTTTCCCGAGGAAGCAGGGAAAGGATCCCTCATCTCGAGCTACGAGGCGGAAACGGGGCTCCTCTGGATGTGGGCGGGACCCTCGTGATTCCTCTCGAGTGGAGACGGGTATGTCGGGGAACTTCTTGATTTGCACCAAGGGTGTGAAGGAGCCTTTCGAAGTTTCAGAGGTGAGGTGTGATCAGCCTCGAGACGCCTCAGCGGAAATGGGCCTCATCTCGCCTTAGGGGAGAACCTCCTGGATTTTCTCGAGTTGCGGCAGGTCTTCTCGAGTTACGACGGGGACCTCAGGGACCCGCTCTGGTGGCCTCAGGAAAGGCCAGTCCCCATGCGAGTTGCTAGGGGACCTCTCGGGATTCCTCTCCCGTCCATGCCGGGGCCTCAGTCCTTGTGTGGAGTCGGGGCCGGAACCTGAGGATTCCTCTCCAGTGTTGCCATGGATCTTGGGGTGCTTCTGAGTCTCCCCAGGGGAGTCAGGCCTCGTCTCGAGTGGGGGCATGCACGTGCGCTTTCCTCCCGAGCTGCAGCAGTAGTGTCACGCTTCCTGTCACGTGGATCAAGGGATCTGTGGCTTTCCCTCGAGGCTGTCCCTCGAGGCTTTCCCACGAGGCTTTCCCACAGGGCTGTGCCACGTGCCACCTTGGTGTGAGTCGATCCTCGGCGTGAAAGACGAGCCGGTGAAGGGAAAAGAGGTTCCTCTGGAATGGACTGAGACATCTGGGGGACTCTTGGAATGGTGGCACGACCCTGGAGTTCCTCTCGCCGTTCCTGTTGAGAGGGCCTCCTCTTGAGATGCGACGGGAACGCCGGGAACTCTTTCCCGACGAAGCAGGGAAAGGATCCCTCATCTCGAGCTACGAGGCGGAAACGGGGCTCCTCTGGATGTGGGCGGGACCCTCGTGATTCCTCTCGAGTGGAGACGGGTATGTCGGGGAACTTCTTGATTTGCACCAAGGGTGTGAAGGAGCCTTTCGAAGTTCCAGAGGTGAGGTGTGATCAGCCTCGAGACGCCTCAGCGGAAATGGGCCTCATCTCGCCTTAGGGGAGAACCTCCTGGATTTTCTCGAGTTGCGGAAGGTCTTCTCGAGTTACGACGGGGACCTCAGGGACCCGCTCTGGTGGCCTCAGGAAAGGCCAGTCCCCATGCGAGTTGCTAGGGGACCTCTCGGGATTCCTCTCCCGTCCATGCCGGGGCCTCAGTCCTTGTGTGGATTCGGGGCCGGAACCTGAGGATTCCTCTCCAGTGTTGCCATGGATCTTGGGGTGCTTCTGAGTCTCCCCAGGGGAGTCAGGCCTCGTCTCGAGTGGGGGCATGCACGTGCGCTTTCCTCCCGAGCTGCAGCAGTAGTGTCACGCTTCCTGTCACGTGGATCAAGGGATCTGTGGCTTTCCCTCGAGCCTGTCCCTCGAGGCTTTCCCACGAGGCTTTCCCACAGGGCTGTGCCACGTGCCACCTTGGTGTGAGTCGATCCTCGGCGTGAAAGACGAGCCGGTGAAAGGAAAAGAGGTTCCTCTGGAATGGACTGAGACATCTGGGGGACTCTTGGAATGGTGGCACGACCCTGGAGTTCCTCTCGCCGTTCCTGTTGAGAGGGCCTCCTCTTGAGATGCGACGGGAACGCTGTGAACTCTTTCCCGAGGAAGCAGGGAAAGGATTCCTCATCTCGAGCTACGAGGCGGAAACGGGACTCCTCTGGATGTTGGCGGGACCCTCGTGATTCCTCTCGAGTGGAGACGGCTCGGTCGGGGAACTTCTTGATTTGCACCAAGGGTGTGAAGGAGCCTTTCGAAGTTCCAGAGGTGAGGTGGGATCAGCCTCGAGACGCCTCAGCGGAAATGGGCCTCATCTCGCCTGGAGGGGAGAACCTCCTTGATTTTCTCGAGTTGCGGCAGGTCTTCTCGAGTTACGACGGGGACCTCAGGGACCCGCTCTGGTGGCCTCAGGAAAGGCCAGTCCCCATGCGAGTTGCTAGGGGACCTCTCGGGATTCCTCTCCCGTCCATGCCGGGGCCTCAGTCCTTGTGTGGAGTCGGGGCCGGAACCTGAGGATTCCTCTCCAGTGTTGCCATGGATCTTGGGGTGCTTCTGAGTCTCCCCAGGGGAGTCAGGCCTCGTCTCGAGTGGGGGCATGCACGTGCGTTTTCCTCCCGAGCTGCAGCAGTAGTGTCACGCTTCCTGTCACGTGGATCAAGGGATCTGTGGCTTTCCCTCGAGCCTGTCCCTCGAGGCTTTCCCACGAGGCTTTCCCACAGGGCTGTGCCACGTGCCACCTTGGTGTGAGTCGATCCTCGGCGTGAAAGACGAGCCGGTGAAGGGAAAAGAGGTTCCTCTGGAATGGACTGAGACATCTGGGAGACTCTTGGAATGGTGGCACGACCCTGGAGTTCCTCTCGCCGTTCCTGTTGAGAGGGCCTCCTCTTGAGATGCGACGGGAAGGCCGGGAACTCTTTCCCGAGGAAGCAGGGAAAGGATCCCTCATCTCGAGCTACGAGGCGGAAACGGGGCTCCTCTGGATGTGGGCGGGACCCTCGTGATTCCTCTCGAGTGGAGACGGGTATGTCGGGGAACTTCTTGATTTGCACCAAGGGTGTGAAGGAGCCTTTCGAAGTTCCAGAGGTGAGGTGTGATCAGCCTCGAGACGCCTCAGCGGAAATGGGCCTCATCTCGCCTTAGGGGAGAACCTCCTGGATTTTCTCGAGTTGCGGAAGGTCTTCTCGAGTTACGACGGGGACCTCAGGGACCCGCTCTGGTGGCCTCAGGAAAGGCCAGTCCCCATGCGAGTTGCTAGGGGACCTCTCGGGATTCCTCTCCCGTCCATGCCGGGGCCTCAGTCCTTGTGTGGAGTCGGGGCCGGAACCTGAGGATTCCTCTCCAGTGTTGCCATGGATCTTGGGGTGCTTCTGAGTCTCCCCAGGGGAGTCAGGCCTCGTCTCGAGTGGGGGCATGCACGTGCGCTTTCCTCCCGAGCTGCAGCAGTAGTGTCACGCTTCCTGTCACGTGGATCAAGGGATCTGTGGCTTTCCCTCGAGGCTGTCCCTCGAGGCTTTCCCACGAGGCTTTCCCACAGGGCTGTGCCACGTGCCACCTTGGTGTGAGTCGATCCTCGGCGTGAAAGACGAGCCGGTGAAGGGAAAAGAGGTTCCTCTGGAATGGACTGAGACATCTGGGGGACTCTTGGAATGGTGGCACGACCCTGGAGTTCCTCTCGCCGTTCCTGTTGAGAGGGCCTCCTCTTGAGATGCGACGGGAACGCTGTGAACTCTTTCCCGAGGAAGCAGGGAAAGGATCCCTCATCTCGAGCTACGAGGCGGAAACGGGGCTCCTCTGGATGTGGGCGGGACCCTCGTGATTCCTCTCGAGTGGAGACGGGTATGTCGGGGAACTTCTTGATTTGCACCAAGGGTGTGAAGGAGCCTTTCGAAGTTTCAGAGGTGAGGTGTGATCAGCCTCGAGACGCCTCAGCGGAAATGGGCCTCATCTCGCCTTAGGGGAGAACCTCCTGGATTTTCTCGAGTTGCGGCAGGTCTTCTCGAGTTACGACGGGGACCTCAGGGACCCGCTCTGGTGGCCTCAGGAAAGGCCAGTCCCCATGCGAGTTGCTAGGGGACCTCTCGGGATTCCTCTCCCGTCCATGCCGGGGCCTCAGTCCTTGTGTGGAGTCGGGGCCGGAACCTGAGGATTCCTCTCCAGTGTTGCCATGGATCTTGGGGTGCTTCTGAGTCTCCCCAGGGGAGTCAGGCCTCGTCTCGAGTGGGGGCATGCACGTGCGCTTTCCTCCCGAGCTGCAGCAGTAGTGTCACGCTTCCTGTCACGTGGATCAAGGGATCTGTGGCTTTCCCTCGAGGCTGTCCCTCGAGGCTTTCCCACGAGGCTTTCCCACAGGGCTGTGCCACGTGCCACCTTGGTGTGAGTCGATCCTCGGCGTGAAAGACGAGCCGGTGAAGGGAAAAGAGGTTCCTCTGGAATGGACTGAGACATCTGGGGGACTCTTGGAATGGTGGCACGACCCTGGAGTTCCTCTCGCCGTTCCTGTTGAGAGGGCCTCCTCTTGAGATGCGACGGGAACGCTGTGAACTCTTTCCCGAGGAAGCAGGGAAAGGATCCCTCATCTCGAGCTACGAGGCGGAAACGGGGCTCCTCTGGATGTGGGCGGGACCCTCGTGATTCCTCTCGAGTGGAGACGGGTATGTCGGGGAACTTCTTGATTTGCACCAAGGGTGTGAAGGAGCCTTTCGAAGTTTCAGAGGTGAGGTGTGATCAGCCTCGAGACGCCTCAGCGGAAATGGGCCTCATCTCGCCTTAGGGGAGAACCTCCTGGATTTTCTCGAGTTGCGGAAGGTCTTCTCGAGTTACGACGGGGACCTCAGGGACCCGCTCTGGTGGCCTCAGGAAAGGCCAGTCCCCATGCGAGTTGCTAGGGGACCTCTCGGGATTCCTCTCCCGTCCATGCCGGGGCCTCAGTCCTTGTGTGGAGTCGGGGCCGGAACCTGAGGATTCCTCTCCAGTGTTGCCATGGATCTTGGGGTGCTTCTGAGTCTCCCCAGGGGAGTCAGGCCTCGTCTCGAGTGGGGGCATGCACGTGCGCTTTCCTCCCGAGCTGCAGCAGTAGTGTCACGCTTCCTGTCACGTGGATCAAGGGATCTGTGGCTTTCCCTCGAGCCTGTCCCTCGAGGCTTTCCCACGAGGCTTTCCCACAGGGCTGTGCCACGTGCCACCTTGGTGTGAGTCGATCCTCGGCGTGAAAGACGAGCCGGTGAAGGGAAAAGAGGTTCCTCTGGAATGGACTGAGACATCTGGGGGACTCTTGGAATGGTGGCACGACCCTGGAGTTCCTCTCGCCGTTCCTGTTGAGAGGGCCTCCTCTTGAGATGCGACGGGAACGCCGGGAACTCTTTCCCGACGAAGCAGGGAAAGGATCCCTCATCTCGAGCTACGAGGCGGAAACGGGGCTCCTCTGGATGTGGGCGGGACCCTCGTGATTCCTCTCGAGTGGAGACGGGTATGTCGGGGAACTTCTTGATTTGCACCAAGGGTGTGAAGGAGCCTTTCAAAGTTCCAGAGGGGAGGTGTGATCAGCCTCTAGACATCTCAGCGGAAATGGGCCTCATCTCGCCTGGAGGGGAGAACCTCCTGGATTTTCTCGAGTTGCGGCAGGTCTTCTCGAGTTACGACGGGGACCTCAGGGACCCGCTCTTGTGGCCTCAGGAAAGGCCAGTCCCCATGCGAGTTGCTAGGGGACCTCTCGGGATTCCTCTCCCGTCCATGCCGGGACCTCAGTCCTTGTGTGGAGTCGGGGCCGGAACCTGAGGATTCCTCTCCAGTGTTGCCATGGATCTTGGGGTGCTTCTGAGTCTCCCCAGGGGAGTCAGGCCTCGTCTCGAGTGGGGGCATGCACGTGCGCTTTCCTCCCGAGCTGCAGCAGTAGTGTCACGCTTCCTGTCACGTGGATCAAGGGATCTGTGGCTTTCCCTCGAGGCTGTCCCTCGAGGCTTTCCCACGAGGCTTTCCCACAGGGCTGTGCCACGTGCCACCTTGGTGTGAGTCGATCCTCGGCGTGAAAGACGAGCCGGTGAAGGGAAAAGAGGTTCCTCTGGAATGGACTGAGACATCTGGGGGACTCTTGGAATGGTGGCACGACCCTGGAGTTCCTCTCGCCGTTCCTGTTGAGAGGGCCTCCTCTTGAGATGCGACGGGAACGCCGGGAACTCTTTCCCGACGAAGCAGGGAAAGGATCCCTCATCCAGAGCTACGAGGCGGAAACGGGGCTCCTCTGGATGTGGGCGGGACCCTCGTGATTCCTCTCGAGTGGAGACGGGTATGTCGGGGAACTTCTTGATTTGCACCAAGGGTGTGAAGGAGCCTTTCGAAGTTCCAGAGGTGAGGTGTGATCAGCCTCGAGACGCCTCAGCGGAAATGGGCCTCATCTCGCCTTAGGGGAGAACCTCCTGGATTTTCTCGAGTTGCGGAAGGTCTTCTCGAGTTACGACGGGGACCTCAGGGACCCGCTCTGGTGGCCTCAGGAAAGGCCAGTCCCCATGCGAGTTGCTAGGGGACCTCTCGGGATTCCTCTCCCGTCCATGCCGGGGCCTCAGTCCTTGTGTGGATTCGGGGCCGGAACCTGAGGATTCCTCTCCAGTGTTGCCATGGATCTTGGGGTGCTTCTGAGTCTCCCCAGGGGAGTCAGGCCTCGTCTCGAGTGGGGGCATGCACGTGCGCTTTCCTCCCGAGCTGCAGCAGTAGTGTCACGCTTCCTGTCACGTGGATCAAGGGATCTGTGGCTTTCCCTCGAGCCTGTCCCTCGAGGCTTTCCCACGAGGCTTTCCCACAGGGCTGTGCCACGTGCCACCTTGGTGTGAGTCGATCCTCGGCGTGAAAGACGAGCCGGTGAAAGGAAAAGAGGTTCCTCTGGAATGGACTGAGACATCTGGGGGACTCTTGGAATGGTGGCACGACCCTGGAGTTCCTCTCGCTGTTCCTGTTGAGAGGGCCTCCTCTTGAGATGCGACGGGAACGCTGTGAACTCTTTCTCGAGGAAGCAGGGAAAGGATCCCTCATCTCGAGCTACGAGGCGGAAACGGGGCTCCTCTGGATGTGGGCGGGACCCTCGTGATTCCTCTCGAGTGGAGACGGCTCGGTCGGGGAACTTCTTGATTTGCACCAAGGGTGTGAAGGAGCCTTTCGAAGTTCCAGAGGTGAGGTGGGATCAGCCTCGAGACGCCTCAGCGGAAATGGGCCTCATCTCGCCTGGAGGGGAGAACCTCCTGGATTTTCTCGAGTTGCGGCAGGTCTTCTCGAGTTACGACGGGGACCTCAGGGACCCGCTCTGGTGGCCTCAGGAAAGGCCAGTCCCCATGCGAGTTGCTAGGGGACCTCTCGGGATTCCTCTCCCGTCCATGCCGGGGCCTCAGTCCTTGTGTGGAGTCGGGGCCGGAACCTGAGGATTCCTCTCCAGTGTTGCCATGGATCTTGGGGTGCTTCTGAGTCTCCCCAGGGGAGTCAGGCCTCGTCTCGAGTGGGGGCATGCACGTGCGCTTTCCTCCCGAGCTGCAGCAGTAGTGTCACGCTTCCTGTCACGTGGATCAAGGGATCTGTGGCTTTCCCTCGAGCCTGTCCCTCGAGGCTTTCCCACGAGGCTTTCCCACAGGGCTGTGCCACGTGCCACCTTGGTGTGAGTCGATCCTCGGCGTGAAAGACGAGCCGGTGAAGGGAAAAGAGGTTCCTCTGGAATGGACTGAGACATCTGGGGGACTCTTGGAATGGTGGCACGACCCTGGAGTTCCTCTCGCCGTTCCTGTTGAGAGGGCCTCCTCTTGAGATGCGACGGGAAGGCCGGGAACTCTTTCCCGACGAAGCAGGGAAAGGATCCCTCATCTCGAGCTACGAGGCGGAAACGGGGCTCCTCTGGATGTGGGCGGGACCCTCGTGATTCCTCTCGAGTGGAGACGGGTATGTCGGGGAACTTCTTGATTTGCACCAAGGGTGTGAAGGAGCCTTTCGAAGTTCCAGAGGTGAGGTGTGATCAGCCTCGAGACGCCTCAGCGGAAATGGGCCTCATCTCGCCTTAGGGGAGAACCTCCTGGATTTTCTCGAGTTGCGGAAGGTCTTCTCGAGTTACGACGGGGACCTCAGGGACCCGCTCTGGTGGCCTCAGGAAAGGCCAGTCCCCATGCGAGTTGCTAGGGGACCTCTCGGGATTCCTCTCCCGTCCATGCCGGGGCCTCAGTCCTTGTGTGGAGTCGGGGCCGGAACCTGAGGATTCCTCTCCAGTGTTGCCATGGATCTTGGGGTGCTTCTGAGTCTCCCCAGGGGAGTCAGGCCTCGTCTCGAGTGGGGGCATGCACGTGCGCTTTCCTCCCGAGCTGCAGCAGTAGTGTCACGCTTCCTGTCACGTGGATCAAGGGATCTGTGGCTTTCCCTCGAGGCTGTCCCTCGAGGCTTTCCCACGAGGCTTTCCCACAGGGCTGTGCCACGTGCCACCTTGGTGTGAGTCGATCCTCGGCGTGAAAGACGAGCCGCTGAAGGGAAAAGAGGTTCCTCTGGAATGGACTGAGACATCTGGGGGACTCTTGGAATGGTGGCACGACCCTGGAGTTCCTCTCGCCGTTCCTGTTGAGAGGGCCTCCTCTTGAGATGCGACGGGAACGCCGGGAACTCTTTCCCGATGAAGCAGGGAAAGGATCCCTCATCTCGGGCTACGAGGCGGAAACGGGGCTCCTCTGGATGTGGGCGGGACCCTCGTGATTCCTCTCGAGTGGAGACGGCTAGGTCGGGGAACTTCTTGATTTGCACCAAGGGTGTGAAGGACCCTTTCGAAGTTCCAGAGGTGAGGTGTGATCAGCCTCGAGACGCCTCAGCGGAAATGCCCCTCCTCTCGCCTGGAGGGGAGAACCTCCTGGATTTTCTCGAGTTGCGGCAGGTCTTCTCGAGTTACGACGGGGACCTCAGGGACCCGCTCTGGTGGCCTCAGGAAAGGCCAGTCCCCATGCGAGTTGCTAGGGGACCTCTCGGGATTCCTCTCCCGTCCATGCCGGGGCCTCAGTCCTTGTGTGGAGTCGGGGCCGGAACCTGAGGATTCCTCTCCAGTGTTGCCATGGATCTTGGGGTGCTTCTGAGTCTCCCCAGGGGAGTCAGGCCTCGTCTCGAGTGGGGGCATGCACGTGCGCTTTCCTCCCGAGCTGCAGCAGTAGTGTCACGCTTCCTGTCACGTGGATCAAGGGATCTGTGGCTTTCCCTCGAGGCTGTCCCTCGAGGCTTTCCCACGAGGCTTTCCCACAGGGCTGTGCGACGTGCCACCTTGGTGTGAGTCGATCCTCGGCGTGAAAGACGAGCCGCTGAAGGGAAAAGAGGTTCCTCTGGAATGGACTGAGACATCTGGGGGACTCTTGGAATGGTGGCACGACCCTGGAGTTCCTCTCGCCGTTCCTGTTGAGAGGGCCTCCTCTTGAGATGCGACGGGAACGCCGGGAACTCTTTCCCGACGAAGCAGGGAAAGGCTCCCTCATCTCGAGCTACGAGGCGGAAACGGGGCTCCTCTGGATGTGGGCGGGACCCTCGTGATTCCTCTCGAGTGGAGACGGCTAGGTCGGGGAACTTCTTGATTTGCACCAAGGGTGTGAAGGACCCTTTCGAAGTTCCAGAGGTGAGGTGTGATCAGCCTCGAGACGCCTCAGCGGAAATGGGCCTCCTCTCGCCTGGAGGGGAGAACCTCCTGGATTTTCTCGAGTTGCGGCAGGTCTTCTCGAGTTACGACGGGGACCTCAGGGACCCGCTCTGGTGGCCTCAGGAAAGGCCAGTCCCCATGCGAGTTGCTAGGGGACCTCTCGGGATTCCTCTCCCGTCCATGCCGGGGCCTCAGTCCTTGTGTGGAGTCGGGGCCGGAACCTGAGGATTCCTCTCCAGTGTTGCCATGGATCTTGGGGTGCTTCTGAGTCTCCCCATGGGAGTCAGGCCTCGTCTCGAGTGGGGGCATGCACGTGCGCTTTCCTCCCGAGCTGCAGCAGTAGTGTCACGCTTCCTGTCACGTGGATCAAGGGATCTGTGGCTTTCCCTCGAGGCTGTCCCTCGAGGCTTTCCCACGAGGCTTTCCCACAGGGCTGTGCCACGTGCCACCTTGGTGTGAGTCGATCCTCGGCGTGAAAGACGAGCCGCTGAAGGGAAAAGAGGTTCCTCTGGAATGGACTGAGACATCTGGGGGACTCTTGGAATGGTGGCACGACCCTGGAGTTCCTCTCGCCGTTCCTGTTGAGAGGGCCTCCTCTTGAGATGCGACGGGAACGCCGGGAACTCTTTCCCGACGAAGCAGGGAAAGGCTCCCTCATCTCGAGCTACGAGGCGGAAACGGGGCTCCTCTGGATGTGGGCGGGACCCTCGTGATTCCTCTCGAGTGGAGACGGCTAGGTCGGGGAACTTCTTGATTTGCACCAAGGGTGTGAAGGACCCTTTCGAAGTTCCAGAGGTGAGGTGTGATCAGCCTCGAGACGCCTCAGCGGAAATGGGCCTCCTCTCGCCTGGAGGGGAGAACCTCCTGGATTTTCTCGAGTTGCGGCAGGTCTTCTCGAGTTACGACGGGGACCTCAGGGACCCGCTCTGGTGGCCTCAGGAAAGGCCAGTCCCCATGCGAGTTGCTAGGGGACCTCTCGGGATTCCTCTGCCGTCCATGCCGGGGCCTCAGTCCTTGTGTGGAGTCGGGGCCGGAACCTGAGGATTCCTCTCCAGTGTTGCCATGGATCTTGGGGTGCTTCTGAGTCTCCCCAGGGGAGTCAGGCCTCGTCTCGAGTGGGGGCATGCACGTGCGCTTTCCTCCCGAGCTGCAGCAGTAGTGTCACGCTTCCTGTCACGTGGATCAAGGGATCTGTGGCTTTCCCTCGAGGCTGTCCCTCGAGGCTTTCCCACGAGGCTTTCCCACAGGGCTGTGCCACGTGCCACCTTGGTGTGAGTCGATCCTCGGCGTGAAAGACGAGCCGCTGAAGGGAAAAGAGGTTCCTCTGGAATGGACTGAGACATCTGGGGGACTCTTGGAATGGTGGCACGACCCTGGAGTTCCTCTCGCCGTTCCTGTTGAGAGGGCCTCCTCTTGAGATGCGACGGGAACGCCGGGAACTCTTTCCCGACGAAGCAGGGAAAGGCTCCCTCATCTCGAGCTACGAGGCGGAAACGGGGCTCCTCTGGATGTGGGCGGGACCCTCGTGATTCCTCTCGAGTGGAGACGGGTATGTCGGGGAACTTCTTGATTTGCACCAAGGGTGTGAAGGAGCCTTTCGAAGTTTCAGAGGTGAGGTGTGATCAGCCTCGAGACGCCTCAGCGGAAATGGGCCTCATCTCGCCTTAGGGGAGAACCTCCTGGATTTTCTCGAGTTGCGGCAGGTCTTCTCGAGTTACGACGGGGACCTCAGGGACCCGCTCTGGTGGCCTCAGGAAAGGCCAGTCCCCATGCGAGTTGCTAGGGGACCTCTCGGGATTCCTCTCCCGTCCATGCCGGGGCCTCAGTCCTTGTGTGGAGTCGGGGCCGGAACCTGAGGATTCCTCTCCAGTGTTGCCATGGATCTTGGGGTGCTTCTGAGTCTCCCCAGGGGAGTCAGGCCTCGTCTCGAGTGGGGGCATGCACGTGCGCTTTCCTCCCGAGCTGCAGCAGTAGTGTCACGCTTCCTGTCACGTGGATCAAGGGATCTGTGGCTTTCCCTCGAGGCTGTCCCTCGAGGCTTTCCCACGAGGCTTTCCCACAGGGCTGTGCCACGTGCCACCTTGGTGTGAGTCGATCCTCGGCGTGAAAGACGAGCCGGTGAAGGGAAAAGAGGTTCCTCTGGAATGGACTGAGACATCTGGGGGACTCTTGGAATGGTGGCACGACCCTGGAGTTCCTCTCGCCGTTCCTGTTGAGAGGGCCTCCTCTTGAGATGCGACGGGAACGCTGTGAACTCTTTCCCGAGGAAGCAGGGAAAGGATCCCTCATCTCGAGCTACGAGGCGGAAACGGGGCTCCTCTGGATGTGGGCGGGACCCTCGTGATTCCTCTCGAGTGGAGACGGGTATGTCGGGGAACTTCTTGATTTGCACCAAGGGTGTGAAGGAGCCTTTCGAAGTTTCAGAGGTGAGGTGTGATCAGCCTCGAGACGCCTCAGCGGAAATGGGCCTCATCTCGCCTTAGGGGAGAACCTCCTGGATTTTCTCGAGTTGCGGAAGGTCTTCTCGAGTTACGACGGGGACCTCAGGGACCCGCTCTGGTGGCCTCAGGAAAGGCCAGTCCCCATGCGAGTTGCTAGGGGACCTCTCGGGATTCCTCTCCCGTCCATGCCGGGGCCTCAGTCCTTGTGTGGAGTCGGGGCCGGAACCTGAGGATTCCTCTCCAGTGTTGCCATGGATCTTGGGGTGCTTCTGAGTCTCCCCAGGGGAGTCAGGCCTCGTCTCGAGTGGGGGCATGCACGTGCGCTTTCCTCCCGAGCTGCAGCAGTAGTGTCACGCTTCCTGTCACGTGGATCAAGGGATCTGTGGCTTTCCCTCGAGCCTGTCCCTCGAGGCTTTCCCACGAGGCTTTCCCACAGGGCTGTGCCACGTGCCACCTTGGTGTGAGTCGATCCTCGGCGTGAAAGACGAGCCGGTGAAGGGAAAAGAGGTTCCTCTGGAATGGACTGAGACATCTGGGGGACTCTTGGAATGGTGGCACGACCCTGGAGTTCCTCTCGCCGTTCCTGTTGAGAGGGCCTCCTCTTGAGATGCGACGGGAACGCCGGGAACTCTTTCCCGACGAAGCAGGGAAAGGATCCCTCATCTCGAGCTACGAGGCGGAAACGGGGCTCCTCTGGATGTGGGCGGGACCCTCGTGATTCCTCTCGAGTGGAGACGGGTATGTCGGGGAACTTCTTGATTTGCACCAAGGGTGTGAAGGAGCCTTTCAAAGTTCCAGAGGGGAGGTGTGATCAGCCTCTAGACATCTCAGCGGAAATGGGCCTCATCTCGCCTGGAGGGGAGAACCTCCTGGATTTTCTCGAGTTGCGGCAGGTCTTCTCGAGTTACGACGGGGACCTCAGGGACCCGCTCTTGTGGCCTCAGGAAAGGCCAGTCCCCATGCGAGTTGCTAGGGGACCTCTCGGGATTCCTCTCCCGTCCATGCCGGGACCTCAGTCCTTGTGTGGAGTCGGGGCCGGAACCTGAGGATTCCTCTCCAGTGTTGCCATGGATCTTGGGGTGCTTCTGAGTCTCCCCAGGGGAGTCAGGCCTCGTCTCGAGTGGGGGCATGCACGTGCGCTTTCCTCCCGAGCTGCAGCAGTAGTGTCACGCTTCCTGTCACGTGGATCAAGGGATCTGTGGCTTTCCCTCGAGGCTGTCCCTCGAGGCTTTCCCACGAGGCTTTCCCACAGGGCTGTGCCACGTGCCACCTTGGTGTGAGTCGATCCTCGGCGTGAAAGACGAGCCGGTGAAGGGAAAAGAGGTTCCTCTGGAATGGACTGAGACATCTGGGGGACTCTTGGAATGGTGGCACGACCCTGGAGTTCCTCTCGCCGTTCCTGTTGAGAGGGCCTCCTCTTGAGATGCGACGGGAACGCCGGGAACTCTTTCCCGACGAAGCAGGGAAAGGATCCCTCATCCAGAGCTACGAGGCGGAAACGGGGCTCCTCTGGATGTGGGCGGGACCCTCGTGATTCCTCTCGAGTGGAGACGGGTATGTCGGGGAACTTCTTGATTTGCACCAAGGGTGTGAAGGAGCCTTTCGAAGTTCCAGAGGTGAGGTGTGATCAGCCTCGAGACGCCTCAGCGGAAATGGGCCTCATCTCGCCTTAGGGGAGAACCTCCTGGATTTTCTCGAGTTGCGGAAGGTCTTCTCGAGTTACGACGGGGACCTCAGGGACCCGCTCTGGTGGCCTCAGGAAAGGCCAGTCCCCATGCGAGTTGCTAGGGGACCTCTCGGGATTCCTCTCCCGTCCATGCCGGGGCCTCAGTCCTTGTGTGGATTCGGGGCCGGAACCTGAGGATTCCTCTCCAGTGTTGCCATGGATCTTGGGGTGCTTCTGAGTCTCCCCAGGGGAGTCAGGCCTCGTCTCGAGTGGGGGCATGCACGTGCGCTTTCCTCCCGAGCTGCAGCAGTAGTGTCACGCTTCCTGTCACGTGGATCAAGGGATCTGTGGCTTTCCCTCGAGCCTGTCCCTCGAGGCTTTCCCACGAGGCTTTCCCACAGGGCTGTGCCACGTGCCACCTTGGTGTGAGTCGATCCTCGGCGTGAAAGACGAGCCGGTGAAAGGAAAAGAGGTTCCTCTGGAATGGACTGAGACATCTGGGGGACTCTTGGAATGGTGGCACGACCCTGGAGTTCCTCTCGCTGTTCCTGTTGAGAGGGCCTCCTCTTGAGATGCGACGGGAACGCTGTGAACTCTTTCTCGAGGAAGCAGGGAAAGGATCCCTCATCTCGAGCTACGAGGCGGAAACGGGGCTCCTCTGGATGTGGGCGGGACCCTCGTGATTCCTCTCGAGTGGAGACGGCTCGGTCGGGGAACTTCTTGATTTGCACCAAGGGTGTGAAGGAGCCTTTCGAAGTTCCAGAGGTGAGGTGGGATCAGCCTCGAGACGCCTCAGCGGAAATGGGCCTCATCTCGCCTGGAGGGGAGAACCTCCTGGATTTTCTCGAGTTGCGGCAGGTCTTCTCGAGTTACGACGGGGACCTCAGGGACCCGCTCTGGTGGCCTCAGGAAAGGCCAGTCCCCATGCGAGTTGCTAGGGGACCTCTCGGGATTCCTCTCCCGTCCATGCCGGGGCCTCAGTCCTTGTGTGGAGTCGGGGCCGGAACCTGAGGATTCCTCTCCAGTGTTGCCATGGATCTTGGGGTGCTTCTGAGTCTCCCCAGGGGAGTCAGGCCTCGTCTCGAGTGGGGGCATGCACGTGCGCTTTCCTCCCGAGCTGCAGCAGTAGTGTCACGCTTCCTGTCACGTGGATCAAGGGATCTGTGGCTTTCCCTCGAGCCTGTCCCTCGAGGCTTTCCCACGAGGCTTTCCCACAGGGCTGTGCCACGTGCCACCTTGGTGTGAGTCGATCCTCGGCGTGAAAGACGAGCCGGTGAAGGGAAAAGAGGTTCCTCTGGAATGGACTGAGACATCTGGGGGACTCTTGGAATGGTGGCACGACCCTGGAGTTCCTCTCGCCGTTCCTGTTGAGAGGGCCTCCTCTTGAGATGCGACGGGAAGGCCGGGAACTCTTTCCCGACGAAGCAGGGAAAGGATCCCTCATCTCGAGCTACGAGGCGGAAACGGGGCTCCTCTGGATGTGGGCGGGACCCTCGTGATTCCTCTCGAGTGGAGACGGGTATGTTGGGGAACTTCTTGATTTGCACCAAGGGTGTGAAGGAGCCTTTCGAAGTTCCAGAGGTGAGGTGTGATCAGCCTCGAGACGCCTCAGCGGAAATGGGCCTCATCTCGCCTTAGGGGAGAACCTCCTGGATTTTCTCGAGTTGCGGAAGGTCTTCTCGAGTTACGACGGGGACCTCAGGGACCCGCTCTGGTGGCCTCAGGAAAGGCCAGTCCCCATGCGAGTTGCTAGGGGACCTCTCGGGATTCCTCTCCCGTCCATGCCGGGGCCTCAGTCCTTGTGTGGAGTCGGGGCCGGAACCTGAGGATTCCTCTCCAGTGTTGCCATGGATCTTGGGGTGCTTCTGAGTCTCCCCAGGGGAGTCAGGCCTCGTCTCGAGTGGGGGCATGCACGTGCGCTTTCCTCCCGAGCTGCAGCAGTAGTGTCACGCTTCCTGTCACGTGGATCAAGGGATCTGTGGCTTTCCCTCGAGGCTGTCCCTCGAGGCTTTCCCACGAGGCTTTCCCACAGGGCTGTGCCACGTGCCACCTTGGTGTGAGTCGATCCTCGGCGTGAAAGACGAGCCGGTGAAGGGAAAAGAGGTTCCTCTGGAATGGACTGAGACATCTGGGGGACTCTTGGAATGGTGGCACGACCCTGGAGTTCCTCTCGCCGTTCCTGTTGAGAGGGCCTCCTCTTGAGATGCGACGGGAACGCTGTGAACTCTTTCCCGAGGAAGCAGGGAAAGGATCCCTCATCTCGAGCTACGAGGCGGAAACGGGGCTCCTCTGGATGTGGGCGGGACCCTCGTGATTCCTCTCGAGTGGAGACGGGTATGTCGGGGAACTTCTTGATTTGCACCAAGGGTGTGAAGGAGCCTTTCGAAGTTTCAGAGGTGAGGTGTGATCAGCCTCGAGACGCCTCAGCGGAAATGGGCCTCATCTCGCCTTAGGGGAGAACCTCCTGGATTTTCTCGAGTTGCGGAAGGTCTTCTCGAGTTACGACGGGGACCTCAGGGACCCGCTCTGGTGGCCTCAGGAAAGGCCAGTCCCCATGCGAGTTGCTAGGGGACCTCTCGGGATTCCTCTCCCGTCCATGCCGGGGCCTCAGTCCTTGTGTGGAGTCGGGGCCGGAACCTGAGGATTCCTCTCCAGTGTTGCCATGGATCTTGGGGTGCTTCTGAGTCTCCCCAGGGGAGTCAGGCCTCGTCTCGAGTGGGGGCATGCACGTGCGCTTTCCTCCCGAGCTGCAGCAGTAGTGTCACGCTTCCTGTCACGTGGATCAAGGGATCTGTGGCTTTCCCTCGAGCCTGTCCCTCGAGGCTTTCCCACGAGGCTTTCCCACAGGGCTGTGCCACGTGCCACCTTGGTGTGAGTCGATCCTCGGCGTGAAAGACGAGCCGGTGAAGGGAAAAGAGGTTCCTCTGGAATGGACTGAGACATCTGGGGGACTCTTGGAATGGTGGCACGACCCTGGAGTTCCTCTCGCCGTTCCTGTTGAGAGGGCCTCCTCTTGAGATGCGACGGGAACGCCGGGAACTCTTTCCCGAGGAAGCAGGGAAAGGATCCCTCATCTCGAGCTACGAGGCGGAAACGGGGCTCCTCTGGATGTGGGCGGGACCCTCGTGATTCCTCTCGAGTGGAGACGGGTATGTCGGGGAACTTCTTGATTTGCACCAAGGGTGTGAAGGAGCCTTTCAAAGTTCCAGAGGGGAGGTGTGATCAGCCTCTAGACATCTCAGCGGAAATGGGCCTCATCTCGCCTGGAGGGGAGAACCTCCTGGATTTTCTCGAGTTGCGGCAGGTCTTCTCGAGTTACGACGGGGACCTCAGGGACCCGCTCTTGTGGCCTCAGGAAAGGCCAGTCCCCATGCGAGTTGCTAGGGGACCTCTCGGGATTCCTCTCCCGTCCATGCCGGGACCTCAGTCCTTGTGTGGAGTCGGGGCCGGAACCTGAGGATTCCTCTCCAGTGTTGCCATGGATCTTGGGGTGCTTCTGAGTCTCCCCAGGGGAGTCAGGCCTCGTCTCGAGTGGGGGCATGCACGTGCGCTTTCCTCCCGAGCTGCAGCAGTAGTGTCACGCTTCCTGTCACGTGGATCAAGGGATCTGTGGCTTTCCCTCGAGGCTGTCCCTCGAGGCTTTCCCACGAGGCTTTCCCACAGGGCTGTGCCACGTGCCACCTTGGTGTGAGTCGATCATCGGCGTGAAAGACGAGCCGGTGAAGGGAAAAGAGGTTCCTCTGGAATGGACTGAGACATCTGGGGGACTCTTGGAATGGTGGCACGACCCTGGAGTTCCTCTCGCCGTTCCTGTTGAGAGGGCCTCCTCTTGAGATGCGACGGGAACGCCGGGAACTCTTTCCCGACGAAGCAGGGAAAGGATCCCTCATCTCGAGCTACGAGGCGGAAACGGGGCTCCTCTGGATGTGGGCGGGACCCTCGTGATTCCTCTCGAGTGGAGACGGGTATGTCGGGGAACTTCTTGATTTGCACCAAGGGTGTGAAGGAGCCTTTCGAAGTTCCAGAGGTGAGGTGTGATCAGCCTCGAGACGCCTCAGCGGAAATGGGCCTCATCTCGCCTTAGGGGAGAACCTCCTGGATTTTCTCGAGTTGCGGAAGGTCTTCTCGAGTTACGACGGGGACCTCAGGGACCCGCTCTGGTGGCCTCAGGAAAGGCCAGTCCCCATGCGAGTTGCTAGGGGACCTCTCGGGATTCCTCTCCCGTCCATGCCGGGGCCTCAGTCCTTGTGTGGAGTCGGGGCCGGAACCTGAGGATTCCTCTTCAGTGTTGCCATGGATCTTGGGGTGCTTCTGAGTCTCCCCAGGGGAGTCAGGCCTCGTCTCGAGTGGGGGCATGCACGTGCGCTTTCCTCCCGAGCTGCAGCAGTAGTGTCACGCTTCCTGTCACGTGGATCAAGGGATCTGTGGCTTTCCCTCGAGCCTGTCCCTCGAGGCTTTCCCACGAGGCTTTCCCACAGGGCTGTGCCACGTGCCACCTTGGTGTGAGTCGATCCTCGGCGTGAAAGACGAGCCGGTGAAAGGAAAAGAGGTTCCTCTGGAATGGACTGAGACATCTGGGGGACTCTTGGAATGGTGGCACGACCCTGGAGTTCCTCTCGCCGTTCCTGTTGAGAGGGCCTCCTCTTGAGATGCGACGGGAACGCTGTGAACTCTTTCCCGAGGAAGCAGGGAAAGGATCCCTCATCTCGAGCTACGAGGCGGAAACGGGACTCCTCTGGATGTGGGCGGGACCCTCGTGATTCCTCTCGAGTGGAGACGGCTCGGTCGGGGAACTTCTTGATTTGCACCAAGGGTGTGAAGGAACCTTTCGAAGTTCCAGAGGTGAGGTGGGATCAGCCTCGAGACGCCTCAGCGGAAATGGGCCTCATCTCGCCTGGAGGGGAGAACCTCCTGGATTTTCTCGAGTTGCGGCAGGTCTTCTCGAGTTACGACGGGGACCTCAGGGACCCGCTCTGGTGGCCTCAGGAAAGGCCAGTCCCCATGCGAGTTGCTAGGGGACCTCTCGGGATTCCTCTCCCGTCCATGCCGGGGCCTCAGTCCTTGTGTGGAGTCGGGGCCGGAACCTGAGGATTCCTCTCCAGTGTTGCCATGGATCTTGGGGTGCTTCTGAGTCTCCCCAGGGGAGTCAGGCCTCGTCTCGAGTGGGGGCATGCACGTGCGTTTTCCTCCCGAGCTGCAGCAGTAGTGTCACACTTCCTGTCACGTGGATCAAGGGATCTGTGGCTTTCCCTCGAGCCTGTCCCTCGAGGCTTTCCCACGAGGCTTTCCCACAGGGCTGTGCCACGTGCCACCTTGGTGTGAGTCGATCCTCGGCGTGAAAGACGAGCCGGTGAAGGGAAAAGAGGTTCCTCTGGAATGGACTGAGACATCTGGGGGACTCTTGGAATGGTGGCACGACCCTGGAGTTCCTCTCGCCGTTCCTGTTGAGAGGGCCTCCTCTTGAGATGCGACGGGAACGCCGGGAACTCTTTCCCGACGAAGCAGGGAAAGGATCCCTCATCTCGAGCTACGAGGCGGAAACGGGGCTCCTCTGGATGTGGGCGGGACCCACGTGATTCCTCTCGAGTGGAGACGGGTATGTCGGGGAACTTCTTGATTTGCACCAAGGGTGTGAAGGAGCCTTTCGAAGTTCCAGAGGTGAGGTGTGATCAGCCTCGAGACGCCTCAGCGGAAATGGGCCTCATCTCGCCTTAGGGGAGAACCTCCTGGATTTTCTCGAGTTGCGGAAGGTCTTCTCGAGTTACGACGGGGACCTCAGGGACCCGCTCTGGTGGCCTCAGGAAAGGCCAGTCCCCATGCGAGTTGCTAGGGGACCTCTCGGGATTCCTCTCCCGTCCATGCCGGGGCCTCAGTCCTTGTGTGGAGTCGGGGCCGGAACCTGAGGATTCCTCTCCAGTGTTGCCATGGATCTTGGGGTGCTTCTGAGTCTCCCCAGGGGAGTCAGGCCTCGTCTCGAGTGGGGGCATGCACGTGCGCTTTCCTCCCGAGCTGCAGCAGTAGTGTCACGCTTCCTGTCACATGGATCAAGGGATCTGTGGCTTTCCCTCGAGCCTGTCCCTCGAGGCTTTCCCACGAGGCTTTCCCACAGGGCTGTGCCACGTGCCACCTTGGTGTGAGTCGATCCTCGGCGTGAAAGACGAGCCGGTGAAGGGAAAAGAGGTTCCTCTGGAATGGACTGAGACATCTGGGGGACTCTTGGAATGGTGGCACGACCCTGGAGTTCCTCTCGCCGTTCCTGTTGAGAGGGCCTCCTCTTGAGATGCGACGGGAACGCTGTGAACTCTTTCCCGAGGAAGCAGGGAAAGGATCCCTCATCTCGAGCTACGAGGCGGAAACGGGGCTCCTCTGGATGTGGGCGGGACCCTCGTGATTCCTCTCGAGTGGAGACGGGTATGTCGGGGAACTTCTTGATTTGCACCAAGGGTGTGAAGGAGCCTTTCGAAGTTTCAGAGGTGAGGTGTGATCAGCCTCGAGACGCCTCAGCGGAAATGGGCCTCATCTCGCCTTAGGGGAGAACCTCCTGGATTTTCTCGAGTTGCGGCAGGTCTTCTCGAGTTACGACGGGGACCTCAGGGACCCGCTCTGGTGGCCTCAGGAAAGGCCAGTCCCCATGCGAGTTGCTAGGGGACCTCTCGGGATTCCTCTCCCGTCCATGCCGGGGCCTCAGTCCTTGTGTGGAGTCGGGGCCGGAACCTGAGGATTCCTCTCCAGTGTTGCCATGGATCTTGGGGTGCTTCTGAGTCTCCCCAGGGGAGTCAGGCCTCGTCTCGAGTGGGGGCATGCACGTGCGCTTTCCTCCCGAGCTGCAGCAGTAGTGTCACGCTTCCTGTCACGTGGATCAAGGGATCTGTGGCTTTCCCTCGAGGCTGTCCCTCGAGGCTTTCCCACGAGGCTTTCCCACAGGGCTGTGCCACGTGCCACCTTGGTGTGAGTCGATCCTCGGCGTGAAAGACGAGCCGGTGAAGGGAAAAGAGTTTCCTCTGGAATGGACTGAGACATCTGGGGGACTCTTGGAATGGTGGCACGACCCTGGAGTTCCTCTCGCCGTTCCTGTTGAGAGGGCCTCCTCTTGAGATGCGACGGGAACGCCGGGAACTCTTTCCCGACGAAGCAGGGAAAGGATCCCTCATCTCGAGCTACGAGGCGGAAACGGGGCTCCTCTGGATGTGGGCGGGACCCTCGTGATTCCTCTCGAGTGGAGACGGGTATGTCGGGGAACTTCTTGATTTGCACCAAGGGTGTGAAGGAGCCTTTCAAAGTTCCAGAGGGGAGGTGTGATCAGCCTCTAGACATCTCAGCGGAAATGGGCCTCATCTCGCCTGGAGGGGAGAACCTCCTGGATTTTCTCGAGTTGCGGCAGGTCTTCTCGAGTTACGACGGGGACCTCAGGGACCCGCTCTTGTGGCCTCAGGAAAGGCCAGTCCCCATGCGAGTTGCTAGGGGACCTCTCGGGATTCCTCTCCCGTCCATGCCGGGACCTCAGTCCTTGTGTGGAGTCGGGGCCGGAACCTGAGGATTCCTCTCCAGTGTTGCCATAGATCTTGGGGTGCTTCTGAGTCTCCCCAGGGGAGTCAGGCCTCGTCTCGAGTGGGGGCATGCACGTGCGCTTTCCTCCCGAGCTGCAGCAGTAGTGTCACGCTTCCTGTCACGTGGATCAAGGGATCTGTGGCTTTCCCTCGAGGCTGTCCCTCGAGGCTTTCCCACGAGGCTTTCCCACAGGGCTGTGCCACGTGCCACCTTGGTGTGAGTCGATCCTCGGCGTGAAAGACGAGCCGGTGAAGGGAAAAGAGGTTCCTCTGGAATGGACTGAGACATCTGGGGGACTCTTGGAATGGTGGCACGACCCTGGAGTTCCTCTCGCCGTTCCTGTTGAGAGGGCCTCCTCTTGAGATGCGACGGGAACGCCGGGAACTCTTTCCCGACGAAGCAGGGAAAGGATCCCTCATCTCGAGCTACGAGGCGGAAACGGGGCTCCTCTGGATGTGGGCGGGACCCTCGTGATTCCTCTCGAGTGGAGACGGGTATGTCGGGGAACTTCTTGATTTGCACCAAGGGTGTGAAGGAGCCTTTCGAAGTTCCAGAGGTGAGGTGTGATCAGCCTCGAGACGCCTCAGCGGAAATGGGCCTCATCTCGCCTTAGGGGAGAACCTCCTGGATTTTCTCGAGTTGCGGAAGGTCTTCTCGAGTTACGACGGGGACCTCAGGGACCCGCTCTGGTGGCCTCAGGAAAGGCCAGTCCCCATGCGAGTTGCTAGGGGACCTCTCGGGATTCCTCTCCCGTCCATGCCGGGGCCTCAGTCCTTGTGTGGAGTCGGGGCCGGAACCTGAGGATTCCTCTCCAGTGTTGCCATGGATCTTGGGGTGCTTCTGAGTCTCCCCAGGGGAGTCAGGCCTCGTCTCGAGTGGGGGCATGCACGTGCGCTTTCCTCCCGAGCTGCAGCAGTAGTGTCACGCTTCCTGTCACGTGGATCAAGGGATCTGTGGCTTTCCCTCGAGCCTGTCCCTCGAGGCTTTCCCACGAGGCTTTCCCACAGGGCTGTGCCACGTGCCACCTTGGTGTGAGTCGATCCTCGGCGTGAAAGACGAGCCGGTGAAAGGAAAAGAGGTTCCTCTGGAATGGACTGAGACATCTGGGGGACTCTTGGAATGGTGGCACGACCCTGGAGTTCCTCTCGCCGTTCCTGTTGAGAGGGCCTCCTCTTGAGATGCGACGGGAACGCTGTGAACTCTTTCCCGAGGAAGCAGGGAAAGGATCCCTCATCTCGAGCTACGAGGCGGAAACGGGGCTCCTCTGGATGTGGGCGGGACCCTCGTGATTCCTCTCGAGTGGAGACGGGTATGTCGGGGAACTTCTTGATTTGCACCAAGGGTGTGAAGGAGCCTTTCGAAGTTCCAGAGGTGAGGTGGGATCAGCCTCGAGACGCCTCAGCGGAAATGGGCCTCATCTCGCCTGGAGGGGAGAACCTCCTGGATTTTCTCGAGTTGCGGCAGGTCTTCTCGAGTTACGACGGGGACCTCAGGGACCCGCTCTGGTGGCCTCAGGAAAGGCCAGTCCCCATGCGAGTTGCTAGGGGACCTCTCGGGATTCCTCTCCCGTCCATGCCGGGGCCTCAGTCCTTGTGTGGAGTCGGGGCCGGAACCTGAGGATTCCTCTCCAGTGTTGCCATGGATCTTGGGGTGCTTCTGAGTCTCCCCAGGGGAGTCAGGCCTCGTCTCGAGTGGGGGCATGCACGTGCGTTTTCCTCCCGAGCTGCAGCAGTAGTGTCACACTTCCTGTCACGTGGATCAAGGGATCTGTGGCTTTCCCTCGAGCCTGTCCCTCGAGGCTTTCCCACGAGGCTTTCCCACAGGGCTGTGCCACGTGCCACCTTGGTGTGAGTCGATCCTCGGCGTGAAAGACGAGCCGGTGAAGGGAAAAGAGGTTCCTCTGGAATGGACTGAGACATCTGGGGGACTCTTGGAATGGTGGCACGACCCTGGAGTTCCTCTCGCCGTTCCTGTTGAGAGGGCCTCCTCTTGAGTTGCGACGGGAAGGCCGGGAACTCTTTCCCGACGAAGCAGGGAAAGGATCCCTCATCTCGAGCTACGAGGCGGAAACGGGGCTCCTCTGGATGTGGGCGGGACCCTCGTGATTCCTCTCGAGTGGAGACGGGTATGTCGGGGAACTTCTTGATTTGCACCAAGGGTGTGAAGGAGCCTTTCGAAGTTCCAGAGGTGAGGTGTGATCAGCCTCGAGACGCCTCAGCGGAAATGGGCCTCATCTCGCCTTAGGGGAGAACCTCCTGGATTTTCTCGAGTTGCGGAAGGTCTTCTCGAGTTACGACGGGGACCTCAGGGACCCGCTCTGGTGGCCTCAGGAAAGGCCAGTCCCCATGCGAGTTGCTAGGGGACCTCTCGGGATTCCTCTCCCGTCCATGCCGGGGCCTCAGTCCTTGTGTGGAGTCGGGGCCGGAACCTGAGGATTCCTCTCCAGTGTTGCCATGGATCTTGGGGTGCTTCTGAGTCTCCCCAGGGGAGTCAGGCCTCGTCTCGAGTGGGGGCATGCACGTGCGCTTTCCTCCCGAGCTGCAGCAGTAGTGTCACGCTTCCTGTCACGTGGATCAAGGGATCTGTGGCTTTCCCTCGAGGCTGTCCCTCGAGGCTTTCCCACGAGGCTTTCCCACAGGGCTGTGCCACGTGCCACCTTGGTGTGAGTCGATCCTCGGCGTGAAAGACGAGCCGGTGAAGGGAAAAGAGGTTCCTCTGGAATGGACTGAGACATCTGGGGGACTCTTGGAATGGTGGCACGACCCTGGAGTTCCTCTCGCCGTTCCTGTTGAGAGGGCCTCCTCTTGAGATGCGACGGGAACGCTGTGAACTCTTTCCCGAGGAAGCAGGGAAAGGATCCCTCATCTCGAGCTACGAGGCGGAAACGGGGCTCCTCTGGATGTGGGCGGGACCCTCGTGATTCCTCTCGAGTGGAGACGGGTATGTCGGGGAACTTCTTGATTTGCACCAAGGGTGTGAAGGAGCCTTTCGAAGTTTCAGAGGTGAGGTGTGATCAGCCTCGAGACGCCTCAGCGGAAATGGGCCTCATCTCGCCTTAGGGGAGAACCTCCTGGATTTTCTCGAGTTGCGGAAGGTCTTCTCGAGTTACGACGGGGACCTCAGGGACCCGCTCTGGTGGCCTCAGGAAAGGCCAGTCCCCATGCGAGTTGCTAGGGGACCTCTCGGGATTCCTCTCCCGTCCATGCCGGGGCCTCAGTCCTTGTGTGGAGTCGGGGCCGGAACCTGAGGATTCCTCTCCAGTGTTGCCATGGATCTTGGGGTGCTTCTGAGTCTCCCCAGGGGAGTCAGGCCTCGTCTCGAGTGGGGGCATGCACGTGCGCTTTCCTCCCGAGCTGCAGCAGTAGTGTCACGCTTCCTGTCACGTGGATCAAGGGATCTGTGGCTTTCCCTCGAGGCTGTCCCTCGAGGCTTTCCCACGAGGCTTTCCCACAGGGCTGTGCCACGTGCCACCTTGGTGTGAGTCGATCCTCGGCGTGAAAGACGAGCCGGTGAAGGGAAAAGAGGTTCCTCTGGAATGGACTGAGACATCTGGGGGACTCTTGGAATGGTGGCACGACCCTGGAGTTCCTCTCGCCGTTCCTGTTGAGAGGGCCTCCTCTTGAGATGCGACGGGAAGGCCGGGAACTCTTTCCCGACGAAGCAGGGAAAGGATCCCTCATCTCGAGCTACGAGGCGGAAACGGGGCTCCTCTGGATGTGGGCGGGACCCTCGTGATTCCTCTCGAGTGGAGACGGGTATGTCGGGGAACTTCTTGATTTGCACCAAGGGTGTGAAGGAGCCTTTCAAAGTTCCAGAGGGGAGGTGTGATCAGCCTCTAGACATCTCAGCGGAAATGGGCCTCATCTCGCCTTAGGGGAGAACCTCCTGGATTTTCTCGAGTTGCGGAAGGTCTTCTCGAGTTACGACGGGGACCTCAGGGACCCGCTCTGGTGGCCTCAGGAAAGGCCAGTCCCCATGCGAGTTGCTAGGGGACCTCTCGGGATTCCTCTCCCGTCCATGCCGGGGCCTCAGTCCTTGTGTGGAGTCGGGGCCGGAACCTGAGGATTCCTCTCCAGTGTTGCCATGGATCTTGGGGTGCTTCTGAGTCTCCCCAGGGGAGTCAGGCCTCGTCTCGAGTGGGGGCATGCACGTGCGCTTTCCTCCCGAGCTGCAGCAGTAGTGTCACGCTTCCTGTCACGTGGATCAAGGGATCTGTGGCTTTCCCTCGAGCCTGTCCCTCGAGGCTTTCCCACGAGGCTTTCCCACAGGGCTGTGCCACGTGCCACCTTGGTGTGAGTCGATCCTCGGCGTGAAAGACGAGCCGGTGAAAGGAAAAGAGGTTCCTCTGGAATGGACTGAGACATCTGGGGGACTCTTGGAATGGTGGCACGACCCTGGAGTTCCTCTCGCCGTTCCTGTTGAGAGGGCCTCCTCTTGAGATGCGACGGGAACGCTGTGAACTCTTTCCCGAGGAAGCAGGGAAAGGATCCCTCATCTCGAGCTACGAGGCGGAAACGGGGCTCCTCTGGATGTGGGCGGGACCCTCGTGATTCCTCTCGAGTGGAGACGGCTCGGTCGGGGAACTTCTTGATTTGCACCAAGGGTGTGAAGGAGCCTTTCGAAGTTCCAGAGGTGAGGTGGGATCAGCCTCGAGACGCCTCAGCGGAAATGGGCCTCATCTCGCCTGGAGGGGAGAACCTCCTGGATTTTCTCGAGTTGCGGCAGGTCTTCTCGAGTTACGACGGGGACCTCAGGGACCCGCTCTGGTGGCCTCAGGAAAGGCCAGTCCCCATGCGAGTTGCTAGGGGACCTCTCGGGATTCCTCTCCCGTCCATGCCGGGGCCTCAGTCCTTGTGTGGAGTCGGGGCCGGAACCTGAGGATTCCTCTCCAGTGTTGCCATGGATCTTGGGGTGCTTCTGAGTCTCCCCAGGGGAGTCAGGCCTCGTCTCGAGTGGGGGCATGCACGTGCGTTTTCCTCCCGAGCTGCAGCAGTAGTGTCACACTTCCTGTCACGTGGATCAAGGGATCTGTGGCTTTCCCTCGAGCCTGACCATCGAGGCTTTCCCACGAGGCTTTCCCACAGGGCTGTGCCACGTGCCACCTTGGTGTGAGTCGATCCTCGGCGTGAAAGACGAGCCGGTGAAGGGAAAAGAGGTTCCTCTGGAATGGACTGAGACATCTGGGGGACTCTTGGAATGGTGGCACGACCCTGGAGTTCCTCTCGCCGTTCCTGTTGAGAGGGCCTCCTCTTGAGATGCGACGGGAAGGCCGGGAACTCTTTCCCGACGAAGCAGGGAAAGGATCCCTCATCTCGAGCTACGAGGCGGAAACGGGGCTCCTCTGGATGTGGGCGGGACCCTCGTGATTCCTCTCGAGTGGAGACGGGTATGTCGGGGAACTTCTTGATTTGCACCAAGGGTGTGAAGGAGCCTTTCGAAGTTCCAGAGGTGAGGTGTGATCAGCCTCGAGACGCCTCAGCGGAAATGGGCCTCATCTCGCCTTAGGGGAGAACCTCCTGGATTTTCTCGAGTTGCGGAAGGTCTTCTCGAGTTACGACGGGGACCTCAGGGACCCGCTCTGGTGGCCTCAGGAAAGGCCAGTCCCCATGCGAGTTGCTAGGGGACCTCTCGGGATTCCTCTCCCGTCCATGCCGGGGCCTCAGTCCTTGTGTGGAGTCGGGGCCGGAACCTGAGGATTCCTCTCCAGTGTTGCCATGGATCTTGGGGTGCTTCTGAGTCTCCCCAGGGGAGTCAGGCCTCGTCTCGAGTGGGGGCATGCACGTGCGCTTTCCTCCCGAGCTGCAGCAGTAGTGTCACGCTTCCTGTCACGTGGATCAAGGGATCTGTGGCTTTCCCTCGAGCCTGTCCCTCGAGGCTTTCCCACGAGGCTTTCCCACAGGGCTGTGCCACGTGCCACCTTGGTGTGAGTCGATCCTCGGCGTGAAAGACGAGCCGGTGAAGGGAAAAGAGGTTCCTCTGGAATGGACTGAGACATCTGGGGGACTCTTGGAATGGTGGCACGACCCTGGAGTTCCTCTCGCCGTTCCTGTTGAGAGGGCCTCCTCTTGAGATGCGACGGGAACGCCGGGAACTCTTTCCCGACGAAGCAGGGAAAGGATCCCTCATCTCGAGCTACGAGGCGGAAACGGGGCTCCTCTGGATGTGGGCGGGACCCTCGTGATTCCTCTCGAGTGGAGACGGGTATGTCGGGGAACTTCTTGATTTGCACCAAGGGTGTGAAGGAGCCTTTCAAAGTTCCAGAGGGGAGGTGTGATCAGCCTCTAGACATCTCAGCGGAAATGGGCCTCATCTCGCCTGGAGGGGAGAACCTCCTGGATTTTCTCGAGTTGCGGCAGGTCTTCTCGAGTTACGACGGGGACCTCAGGGACCCGCTCTTGTGGCCTCAGGAAAGGCCAGTCCCCATGCGAGTTGCTAGGGGACCTCTCGGGATTCCTCTCCCGTCCATGCCGGGACCTCAGTCCTTGTGTGGAGTCGGGGCCGGAACCTGAGGATTCCTCTCCAGTGTTGCCATAGATCTTGGGGTGCTTCTGAGTCTCCCCAGGGGAGTCAGGCCTCGTCTCGAGTGGGGGCATGCACGTGCGCTTTCCTCCCGAGCTGCAGCAGTAGTGTCACGCTTCCTGTCACGTGGATCAAGGGATCTGTGGCTTTCCCTCGAGGCTGTCCCTCGAGGCTTTCCCACGAGGCTTTCCCACAGGGCTGTGCCACGTGCCACCTTGGTGTGAGTCGATCCTCGGCGTGAAAGACGAGCCGGTGAAGGGAAAAGAGGTTCCTCTGGAATGGACTGAGACATCTGGGGGACTCTTGGAATGGTGGCACGACCCTGGAGTTCCTCTCGCCGTTCCTGTTGAGAGGGCCTCCTCTTGAGATGCGACGGGAACGCCGGGAACTCTTTCCCGACGAAGCAGGGAAAGGATCCCTCATCTCGAGCTACGAGGCGGAAACGGGGCTCCTCTGGATGTGGGCGGGACCCTCGTGATTCCTCTCGAGTGGAGACGGGTATGTCGGGGAACTTCTTGATTTGCACCAAGGGTGTGAAGGAGCCTTTCGAAGTTCCAGAGGTGAGGTGTGATCAGCCTCGAGACGCCTCAGCGGAAATGGGCCTCATCTCGCCTTAGGGGAGAACCTCCTGGATTTTCTCGAGTTGCGGAAGGTCTTCTCGAGTTACGACGGGGACCTCAGGGACCCGCTCTGGTGGCCTCAGGAAAGGCCAGTCCCCATGCGAGTTGCTAGGGGACCTCTCGGGATTCCTCTCCCGTCCATGCCGGGGCCTCAGTCCTTGTGTGGAGTCGGGGCCGGAACCTGAGGATTCCTCTCCAGTGTTGCCATGGATCTTGGGGTGCTTCTGAGTCTCCCCAGGGGAGTCAGGCCTCGTCTCGAGTGGGGGCATGCACGTGCGCTTTCCTCCCGAGCTGCAGCAGTAGTGTCACGCTTCCTGTCACGTGGATCAAGGGATCTGTGGCTTTCCCTCGAGCCTGTCCCTCGAGGCTTTCCCACGAGGCTTTCCCACAGGGCTGTGCCACGTGCCACCTTGGTGTGAGTCGATCCTCGGCGTGAAAGACGAGCCGGTGAAAGGAAAAGAGGTTCCTCTGGAATGGACTGAGACATCTGGGGGACTCTTGGAATGGTGGCACGACCCTGGAGTTCCTCTCGCCGTTCCTGTTGAGAGGGCCTCCTCTTGAGATGCGACGGGAACGCTGTGAACTCTTTCCCGAGGAAGCAGGGAAAGGATCCCTCATCTCGAGCTACGAGGCGGAAACGGGGCTCCTCTGGATGTGGGCGGGACCCTCGTGATTCCTCTCGAGTGGAGACGGGTATGTCGGGGAACTTCTTGATTTGCACCAAGGGTGTGAAGGAGCCTTTCGAAGTTCCAGAGGTGAGGTGGGATCAGCCTCGAGACGCCTCAGCGGAAATGGGCCTCATCTCGCCTGGAGGGGAGAACCTCCTGGATTTTCTCGAGTTGCGGCAGGTCTTCTCGAGTTACGACGGGGACCTCAGGGACCCGCTCTGGTGGCCTCAGGAAAGGCCAGTCCCCATGCGAGTTGCTAGGGGACCTCTCGGGATTCCTCTCCCGTCCATGCCGGGGCCTCAGTCCTTGTGTGGAGTCGGGGCCGGAACCTGAGGATTCCTCTCCAGTGTTGCCATGGATCTTGGGGTGCTTCTGAGTCTCCCCAGGGGAGTCAGGCCTCGTCTCGAGTGGGGGCATGCACGTGCGTTTTCCTCCCGAGCTGCAGCAGTAGTGTCACACTTCCTGTCACGTGGATCAAGGGATCTGTGGCTTTCCCTCGAGCCTGTCCCTCGAGGCTTTCCCACGAGGCTTTCCCACAGGGCTGTGCCACGTGCCACCTTGGTGTGAGTCGATCCTCGGCGTGAAAGACGAGCCGGTGAAGGGAAAAGAGGTTCCTCTGGAATGGACTGAGACATCTGGGGGACTCTTGGAATGGTGGCACGACCCTGGAGTTCCTCTCGCCGTTCCTGTTGAGAGGGCCTCCTCTTGAGATGCGACGGGAAGGCCGGGAACTCTTTCCCGACGAAGCAGGGAAAGGATCCCTCATCTCGAGCTACGAGGCGGAAACGGGGCTCCTCTGGATGTGGGCGGGACCCTCGTGATTCCTCTCGAGTGGAGACGGGTATGTCGGGGAACTTCTTGATTTGCACCAAGGGTGTGAAGGAGCCTTTCGAAGTTCCAGAGGTGAGGTGTGATCAGCCTCGAGACGCCTCAGCGGAAATGGGCCTCATCTCGCCTTAGGGGAGAACCTCCTGGATTTTCTCGAGTCGCGGAAGGTCTTCTCGAGTTACGACGGGGACCTCAGGGACCCGCTCTGGTGGCCTCAGGAAAGGCCAGTCCCCATGCGAGTTGCTAGGGGACCTCTCGGGATTCCTCTCCCGTCCATGCCGGGGCCTCAGTCCTTGTGTGGAGTCGGGGCCGGAACCTGAGGATTCCTCTCCAGTGTTGCCATGGATCTTGGGGTGCTTCTGAGTCTCCCCAGGGGAGTCAGGCCTCGTCTCGAGTGGGCGCATGCACGTGCGCTTTCCTCCCGAGCTGCAGCAGTAGTGTCACGCTTCCTGTCACGTGGATCAAGGGATCTGTGGCTTTCCCTCGAGGCTGTCCCTCGAGGCTTTCCCACGAGGCTTTCCCACAGGGCTGTGCCACGTGCCACCTTGGTGTGAGTCGATCCTCGGCGTGAAAGACGAGCCGGTGAAGGGAAAAGAGGTTCCTCTGGAATGGACTGAGACATCTGGGGGACTCTTGGAATGGTGGCACGACCCTGGAGTTCCTCTCGCCGTTCCTGTTGAGAGGGCCTCCTCTTGAGATGCGACGGGAACGCTGTGAACTCTTTCCCGAGGAAGCAGGGAAAGGATCCCTCATCTCGAGCTACGAGGCGGAAACGGGGCTCCTCTGGATGTGGGCGGGACCCTCGTGATTCCTCTCGAGTGGAGACGGGTATGTCGGGGAACTTCTTGATTTGCACCAAGGGTGTGAAGGAGCCTTTCGAAGTTTCAGAGGTGAGGTGTGATCAGCCTCGAGACGCCTCAGCGGAAATGGGCCTCATCTCGCCTTAGGGGAGAACCTCCTGGATTTTCTCGAGTTGCGGAAGGTCTTCTCGAGTTACGACGGGGACCTCAGGGACCCGCTCTGGTGGCCTCAGGAAAGGCCAGTCCCCATGCGAGTTGCTAGGGGACCTCTCGGGATTCCTCTCCCGTCCATGCCGGGGCCTCAGTCCTTGTGTGGAGTCGGGGCCGGAACCTGAGGATTCCTCTCCAGTGTTGCCATGGATCTTGGGGTGCTTCTGAGTCTCCCCAGGGGAGTCAGGCCTCGTCTCGAGTGGGGGCATGCACGTGCGCTTTCCTCCCGAGCTGCAGCAGTAGTGTCACGCTTCCTGTCACGTGGATCAAGGGATCTGTGGCTTTCCCTCGAGCCTGTCCCTCGAGGCTTTCCCACGAGGCTTTCCCACAGGGCTGTGCCACGTGCCACCTTGGTGTGAGTCGATCCTCGGCGTGAAAGACGAGCCGGTGAAAGGAAAAGAGGTTCCTCTGGAATGGACTGAGACATCTGGGGGACTCTTGGAATGGTGGCACGACCCTGGAGTTCCTCTCGCCGTTCCTGTTGAGAGGGCCTCCTCTTGAGATGCGACGGGAACGCTGTGAACTCTTTCCCGAGGAAGCAGGGAAAGGATCCCTCATCTCGAGCTACGAGGCGGAAACGGGGCTCCTCTGGATGTGGGCGGGACCCTCGTGATTCCTCTCGAGTGGAGACGGCTCGGTCGGGGAACTTCTTGATTTGCACCAAGGGTGTGAAGGAGCCTTTCGAAGTTCCAGAGGTGAGGTGGGATCAGCCTCGAGACGCCTCAGCGGAAATGGGCCTCATCTCGCCTGGAGGGGAGAACCTCCTGGATTTTCTCGAGTTGCGGCAGGTCTTCTCGAGTTACGACGGGGACCTCAGGGACCCGCTCTGGTGGCCTCAGGAAAGGCCAGTCCCCATGCGAGTTGCTAGGGGACCTCTCGGGATTCCTCTCCCGTCCATGCCGGGGCCTCAGTCCTTGTGTGGAGTCGGGGCCGGAACCTGAGGATTCCTCTCCAGTGTTGCCATGGATCTTGGGGTGCTTCTGAGTCTCCCCAGGGGAGTCAGGCCTCGTCTCGAGTGGGGGCATGCACGTGCGTTTTCCTCCCGAGCTGCAGCAGTAGTGTCACACTTCCTGTCACGTGGATCAAGGGATCTGTGGCTTTCCCTCGAGCCTGACCATCGAGGCTTTCCCACGAGGCTTTCCCACAGGGCTGTGCCACGTGCCACCTTGGTGTGAGTCGATCCTCGGCGTGAAAGACGAGCCGGTGAAGGGAAAAGAGGTTCCTCTGGAATGGACTGAGACATCTGGGGGACTCTTGGAATGGTGGCACGACCCTGGAGTTCCTCTCGCCGTTCCTGTTGAGAGGGCCTCCTCTTGAGATGCGACGGGAAGGCCGGGAACTCTTTCCCGACGAAGCAGGGAAAGGATCCCTCATCTCGAGCTACGAGGCGGAAACGGGGCTCCTCTGGATGTGGGCGGGACCCTCGTGATTCCTCTCGAGTGGAGACGGGTATGTCGGGGAACTTCTTGATTTGCACCAAGGGTGTGAAGGAGCCTTTCGAAGTTCCAGAGGTGAGGTGTGATCAGCCTCGAGACGCCTCAGCGGAAATGGGCCTCATCTCGCCTTAGGGGAGAACCTCCTGGATTTTCTCGAGTTGCGGAAGGTCTTCTCGAGTTACGACGGGGACCTCAGGGACCCGCTCTGGTGGCCTCAGGAAAGGCCAGTCCCCATGCGAGTTGCTAGGGGACCTCTCGGGATTCCTCTCCCGTCCATGCCGGGGCCTCAGTCCTTGTGTGGAGTCGGGGCCGGAACCTGAGGATTCCTCTCCAGTGTTGCCATGGATCTTGGGGTGCTTCTGAGTCTCCCCAGGGGAGTCAGGCCTCGTCTCGAGTGGGGGCATGCACGTGCGCTTTCCTCCCGAGCTGCAGCAGTAGTGTCACGCTTCCTGTCACGTGGATCAAGGGATCTGTGGCTTTCCCTCGAGCCTGTCCCTCGAGGCTTTCCCACGAGGCTTTCCCACAGGGCTGTGCCACGTGCCACCTTGGTGTGAGTCGATCCTCGGCGTGAAAGACGAGCCGGTGAAGGGAAAAGAGGTTCCTCTGGAATGGACTGAGACATCTGGGGGACTCTTGGAATGGTGGCACGACCCTGGAGTTCCTCTCGCCGTTCCTGTTGAGAGGGCCTCCTCTTGAGATGCGACGGGAACGCCGGGAACTCTTTCCCGACGAAGCAGGGAAAGGATCCCTCATCTCGAGCTACGAGGCGGAAACGGGGCTCCTCTGGATGTGGGCGGGACCCTCGTGATTCCTCTCGAGTGGAGACGGGTATGTCGGGGAACTTCTTGATTTGCACCAAGGGTGTGAAGGAGCCTTTCAAAGTTCCAGAGGGGAGGTGTGATCAGCCTCTAGACATCTCAGCGGAAATGGGCCTCATCTCGCCTGGAGGGGAGAACCTCCTGGATTTTCTCGAGTTGCGGCAGGTCTTCTCGAGTTACGACGGGGACCTCAGGGACCCGCTCTTGTGGCCTCAGGAAAGGCCAGTCCCCATGCGAGTTGCTAGGGGACCTCTCGGGATTCCTCTCCCGTCCATGCCGGGACCTCAGTCCTTGTGTGGAGTCGGGGCCGGAACCTGAGGATTCCTCTCCAGTGTTGCCATGGATCTTGGGGTGCTTCTGAGTCTCCCCAGGGGAGTCAGGCCTCGTCTCGAGTGGGGGCATGCACGTGCGCTTTCCTCCCGAGCTGCAGCAGTAGTGTCACGCTTCCTGTCACGTGGATCAAGGGATCTGTGGCTTTCCCTCGAGGCTGTCCCTCGAGGCTTTCCCACGAGGCTTTCCCACAGGGCTGTGCCACGTGCCACCTTGGTGTGAGTCGATCCTCGGCGTGAAAGACGAGCCGGTGAAGGGAAAAGAGGTTCCTCTGGAATGGACTGAGACATCTGGGGGACTCTTGGAATGGTGGCACGACCCTGGAGTTCCTCTCACCGTTCCTGTTGAGAGGGCCTCCTCTTGAGATGCGACGGGAACGCCGGGAACTCTTTCCCGACGAAGCAGGGAAAGGATCCCTCATCTCGAGCTACGAGGCGGAAACGGGGCTCCTCTGGATGTGGGCGGGACCCTCGTGATTCCTCTCGAGTGGAGACGGGTATGTCGGGGAACTTCTTGATTTGCACCAAGGGTGTGAAGGAGCCTTTCGAAGTTCCAGAGGTGAGGTGTGATCAGCCTCGAGACGCCTCAGCGGAAATGGGCCTCATCTCGCCTTAGGGGAGAACCTCCTGGATTTTCTCGAGTTGCGGAAGGTCTTCTCGAGTTACGACGGGGACCTCAGGGACCCGCTCTGGTGGCCTCAGGAAAGGCCAGTCCCCATGCGAGTTGCTAGGGGACCTCTCGGGATTCCTCTCCCGTCCATGCCGGGGCCTCAGTCCTTGTGTGGATTCGGGGCCGGAACCTGAGGATTCCTCTCCAGTGTTGCCATGGATCTTGGGGTGCTTCTGAGTCTCCCCAGGGGAGTCAGGCCTCGTCTCGAGTGGGGGCATGCACGTGCGCTTTCCTCCCGAGCTGCAGCAGTAGTGTCACGCTTCCTGTCACGTGGATCAAGGGATCTGTGGCTTTCCCTCGAGCCTGTCCCTCGAGGCTTTCCCACGAGGCTTTCCCACAGGGCTGTGCCACGTGCCACCTTGGTGTGAGTCGATCCTCGGCGTGAAAGACGAGCCGGTGAAAGGAAAAGAGGTTCCTCTGGAATGGACTGAGACATCTGGGGGACTCTTGGAATGGTGGCACGACCCTGGAGTTCCTCTCGCCGTTCCTGTTGAGAGGGCCTCCTCTTGAGATGCGACGGGAACGCTGTGAACTCTTTCCCGAGGAAGCAGGGAAAGGATCCCTCATCTCGAGCTACGAGGCGGAAACGGGGCTCCTCTGGATGTGGGCGGGACCCTCGTGATTCCTCTCGAGTGGAGACGGGTATGTCGGGGAACTTCTTGATTTGCACCAAGGGTGTGAAGGAGCCTTTCGAAGTTCCAGAGGGGAGGTGTGATCAGCCTCGAGACGCCTCAGCGGAAATGGGCCTCATCTCGCCTTAGGGGAGAACCTCCTGGATTTTCTCGAGTTGCGGAAGGTCTTCTCGAGTTACGACGGGGACCTCAGGGACCCGCTCTGGTGGCCTCAGGAAAGGCCAGTCCCCATGCGAGTTGCTAGGGGACCTCTCGGGATTCCTCTCCCGTCCATGCCGGGGCCTCAGTCCTTGTGTGGAGTCGGGGCCGGAACCTGAGGATTCCTCTCCAGTGTTGCCATGGATCTTGGGGTGCTTCTGAGTCTCCCCAGGGGAGTCAGGCCTCGTCTCGAGTGGGGGCATGCACGTGCGCTTTCCTCCCGAGCTGCAGCAGTAGTGTCACGCTTCCTGTCACGTGGATCAAGGGATCTGTGGCTTTCCCTCGAGGCTGTCCCTCGAGGCTTTCCCACGAGGCTTTCCCACAGGGCTGTGCCACGTGCCACCTTGTTGTGAGTCGATCCTCAGCGTGAAAGACGAGCCGGTGAAGGGAAAAGAGGTTCCTCTGGAATGGACTGAGACATCTGGGGGACTCTTGGAATGGTGGCACGACCCTGGAGTTCCTCTCGCCGTTCCTGTTGAGAGGGCCTCCTCTTGAGATGCGACGGGAACGCTGTGAACTCTTTCCCGAGGAAGCAGGGAAAGGATCCCTCATCTCGAGCTACGAGGCGGAAACGGGGCTCCTCTGGATGTGGGCGGGACCCTCGTGATTCCTCTCGAGTGGAGACGGGTATGTCGGGGAACTTCTTGATTTGCACCAAGGGTGTGAAGGAGCCTTTCGAAGTTTCAGAGGTGAGGTGTGATCAGCCTCGAGACGCCTCAGCGGAAATGGGCCTCATCTCGCCTTAGGGGAGAACCTCCTGGATTTTCTCGAGTTGCGGAAGGTCTTCTCGAGTTACGACGGGGACCTCAGGGACCCGCTCTGGTGGCCTCAGGAAAGGCCAGTCCCCATGCGAGTTGCTAGGGGACCTCTCGGGATTCCTCTCCCGTCCATGCCGGGGCCTCAGTCCTTGTGTGGAGTCGGGGCCGGAACCTGAGGATTCCTCTCCAGTGTTGCCATGGATCTTGGGGTGCTTCTGAGTCTCCCCAGGGGAGTCAGGCCTCGTCTCGAGTGGGGGCATGCACGTGCGATTTCCTCCCGAGCTGCAGCAGTAGTGTCACGCTTCCTGTCACGTGGATCAAGGGATCTGTGGCTTTCCCTCGAGGCTGTCCCTCGAGGCTTTCCCACGAGGCTTTCCCACAGGGCTGTGCCACGTGCCACCTTGGTGTGAGTCGATCCTCGGCGTGAAAGACGAGCCGGTGAAGGGAAAAGAGGTTCCTCTGGAATGGACTGAGACATCTGGGGGACTCTTGGAATGGTGGCACGACCCTGGAGTTCCTCTCGCCGTTCCTGTTGAGAGGGCCTCCTCTTGAGATGCGACGGGAACGCCGGGAACTCTTTCCCGACGAAGCAGGGAAAGGATCCCTCATCTCGAGCTACGAGGCGGAAACGGGGCTCCTCTGGATGTGGGCGGGACCCTCGTGATTCCTCTCGAGTGGAGACGGGTATGTCGGGGAACTTCTTGATTTGCACCAAGGGTGTGAAGGAGCCTTTCAAAGTTCCAGAGGGGAGGTGTGATCAGCCTCTAGACATCTCAGCGGAAATGGGCCTCATCTCGCCTGGAGGGGAGAACCTCCTGGATTTTCTCGAGTTGCGGCAGGTCTTCTCGAGTTACGACGGGGACCTCAGGGACCCGCTCTGGTGGCCTCAGGAAAGGCCAGTCCCCATGCGAGTTGCTAGGGGACCTCTCGGGATTCCTCTCCCGTCCATGCCGGGACCTCAGTCCTTGTGTGGAGTCGGGGCCGGAACCTGAGGATTCCTCTCCAGTGTTGCCATGGATCTTGGGGTGCTTCTGAGTCTCCCCAGGGGAGTCAGGCCTCGTCTCGAGTGGGGGCATGCACGTGCGCTTTCCTCCCGAGCTGCAGCAGTAGTGTCACGCTTCCTGTCACGTGGATCAAGGGATCTGTGGCTTTCCCTCGAGGCTGTCCCTCGAGGCTTTCCCACGAGGCTTTCCCACAGGGCTGTGCCACGTGCCACCTTGGTGTGAGTCGATCCTCGGCGTGAAAGACGAGCCGGTGAAGGGAAAAGAGGTTCCTCTGGAATGGACTGAGACATCTGGGGGACTCTTGGAATGGTGGCACGACCCTGGAGTTCCTCTCGCCGTTCCTGTTGAGAGGGCCTCCTCTTGAGATGCGACGGGAACGCCGGGAACTCTTTCCCGACGAAGCAGGGAAAGGATCCCTCATCTCGAGCTACGAGGCGGAAACGGGGCTCCTCTGGATGTGGGCGGGACCCTCGTGATTCCTCTCGAGTGGAGACGGGTATGTCGGGGAACTTCTTGATTTGCACCAAGGGTGTGAAGGAGCCTTTCAAAGTTCCAGAGGGGAGGTGTGATCAGCCTCTAGACATCTCAGCGGAAATGGGCCTCATCTCGCCTGGAGGGGAGAACCTCCTGGATTTTCTCGAGTTGCGGCAGGTCTTCTCGAGTTACGACGGGGACCTCAGGGACCCGCTCTTGTGGCCTCAGGAAAGGCCAGTCCCCATGCGAGTTGCTAGGGGACCTCTCGGGATTCCTCTCCCGTCCATGCCGGGACCTCAGTCCTTGTGTGGAGTCGGGGCCGGAACCTGAGGATTCCTCTCCAGTGTTGCCATGGATCTTGGGGTGCTTCTGAGTCTCCCCAGGGGAGTCAGGCCTCGTCTCGAGTGGGGGCATGCACGTGCGCTTTCCTCCCGAGCTGCAGCAGTAGTGTCACGCTTCCTGTCACGTGGATCAAGGGATCTGTGGCTTTCCCTCGAGGCTGTCCCTCGAGGCTTTCCCACGAGGCTTTCCCACAGGGCTGTGCCACGTGCCACCTTGGTGTGAGTCGATCCTCGGCGTGAAAGACGAGCCGGTGAAGGGAAAAGAGGTTCCTCTGGAATGGACTGAGACATCTGGGGGACTCTTGGAATGGTGGCACGACCCTGGAGTTCCTCTCACCGTTCCTGTTGAGAGGGCCTCCTCTTGAGATGCGACGGGAACGCCGGGAACTCTTTCCCGACGAAGCAGGGAAAGGATCCCTCATCTCGAGCTACGAGGCGGAAACGGGGCTCCTCTGGATGTGGGCGGGACCCTCGTGATTCCTCTCGAGTGGAGACGGGTATGTCGGGGAACTTCTTGATTTGCACCAAGGGTGTGAAGGAGCCTTTCGAAGTTCCAGAGGTGAGGTGTGATCAGCCTCGAGACGCCTCAGCGGAAATGGGCCTCATCTCGCCTTAGGGGAGAACCTCCTGGATTTTCTCGAGTTGCGGAAGGTCTTCTCGAGTTACGACGGGGACCTCAGGGACCCGCTCTGGTGGCCTCAGGAAAGGCCAGTCCCCATGCGAGTTGCTAGGGGACCTCTCGGGATTCCTCTCCCGTCCATGCCGGGGCCTCAGTCCTTGTGTGGATTCGGGGCCGGAACCTGAGGATTCCTCTCCAGTGTTGCCATGGATCTTGGGGTGCTTCTGAGTCTCCCCAGGGGAGTCAGGCCTCGTCTCGAGTGGGGGCATGCACGTGCGCTTTCCTCCCGAGCTGCAGCAGTAGTGTCACGCTTCCTGTCACGTGGATCAAGGGATCTGTGGCTTTCCCTCGAGCCTGTCCCTCGAGGCTTTCCCACGAGGCTTTCCACAGGGCTGTGCCACGTGCCACCTTGGTGTGAGTCGATCCTCGGCGTGAAAGACGAGCCGGTGAAAGGAAAAGAGGTTCCTCTGGAATGGACTGAGACATCTGGGGGACTCTTGGAATGGTGGCACGACCCTGGAGTTCCTCTCGCCGTTCCTGTTGAGAGGGCCTCCTCTTGAGATGCGACGGGAACGCTGTGAACTCTTTCCCGAGGAAGCAGGGAAAGGATCCCTCATCTCGAGCTACGAGGCGGAAACGGGGCTCCTCTGGATGTGGGCGGGACCCTCGTGATTCCTCTCGAGTGGAGACGGGTATGTCGGGGAACTTCTTGATTTGCACCAAGGGTGTGAAGGAGCCTTTCGAAGTTCCAGAGGGGAGGTGTGATCAGCCTCGAGACGCCTCAGCGGAAATGGGCCTCATCTCGCCTTAGGGGAGAACCTCCTGGATTTTCTCGAGTTGCGGAAGGTCTTCTCGAGTTACGACGGGGACCTCAGGGACCCGCTCTGGTGGCCTCAGGAAAGGCCAGTCCCCATGCGAGTTGCTAGGGGACCTCTCGGGATTCCTCTCCCGTCCATGCCGGGGCCTCAGTCCTTGTGTGGAGTCGGGGCCGGAACCTGAGGATTCCTCTCCAGTGTTGCCATGGATCTTGGGGTGCTTCTGAGTCTCCCAGGGGAGTCAGGCCTCGTCTCGAGTGGGGGCATGCACGTGCGCTTTCCTCCCGAGCTGCAGCATTAGTGTCACGCTTCCTGTCACGTGGATCAAGGGATCTGTGGCTTTCCCTCGAGGCTGTCCCTCGAGGCTTTCCCACGAGGCTTTCCCACAGGGCTGTGCCACGTGCCACCTTGGTGTGAGTCGATCCTCAGCGTGAAAGACGAGCCGGTGAAGGGAAAAGAGGTTCCTCTGGAATGGACTGAGACATCTGGGGGACTCTTGGAATGGTGGCACGACCCTGGAGTTCCTCTCGCCGTTCCTGTTGAGAGGGCCTCCTCTTGAGATGCGACGGGAACGCTGTGAACTCTTTCCCGAGGAAGCAGGGAAAGGATCCCTCATCTCGAGCTACGAGGCGGAAACGGGGCTCCTCTGGATGTGGGCGGGACCCTCGTGATTCCTCTCGAGTGGAGACGGGTATGTCGGGGAACTTCTTGATTTGCACCAAGGGTGTGAAGGAGCCTTTCGAAGTTTCAGAGGTGAGGTGTGATCAGCCTCGAGACGCCTCAGCGGCCTCGAGACGCCTCAGCGGGAAATGGGCCTCATCTCGCCTTAGGGGAGAACCTCCTGGATTTTCTCGAGTTGCGGAAGGTCTTCTCGAGTTACGACGGGGACCTCAGGGGACCCGCTCTGGTGGCCTCAGGAAAGGCCAGTTCCCCATGCGAGTTGCTAGGGGGACCTCTCGGGATTCCTCTCCCCGTCCCATGCCGGGGCCTCAGTCCTTGTGTGGAGTCGGGGCCGGAACCTGAGGATTCCTCTCCAGTGTTGCCATGGATCTTGGGGTGCTTCTGAGTCTCCCCAGGGGAGTCAGGCCTTGTCTCGAGTGGGGGCATGCACGTGCGCTTTCCTCCCGAGCTGCAGCAGTAGTGTCACGCTTCCTGTCACGTGGATCAAGGGATCTGTGGCTTTCCCTCGAGCCTGTCCCTCGAGGCTTTCCCCACGAGGCTTTTCCCACAGGGCTGTGCCACGTGCCACCTTGGTGTGAGTCGATCCTCGGCGTGAAAGACGAGCCGGTGAAGGGAAAAGAGGTTCCTCTGGAATGGACTGAGACATCTGGGGGACTCTTGGAATGGTGGCACGACCCTGGAGTTCCTCTCGCCGTTCCTGTTGAGAGGGCCTCCTCTTGAGATGCGACGGGAACGCCCGGGAACTCTTTCCCGACGAAGCAGGGAAAGGATCCCTCATCTCGAGCTACGAGGCGGAAACGGGGCTCCTCTGGATGTGGGCGGGACCCTCGTGATTCCTCTCGAGTGGAGACGGGTATGTCGGGGAACTTCTTGATTTGCACCAAGGGTGTGAAGGAGCCTTTCAAAGTTCCAGAGGGGAGGTGTGATCAGCCTCTAGACATCTCAGCGGAAATGGGCCTCATCTCGCCTGGAGGGGAGAACCTCCTGGATTTTCTCGAGTTGCGGCAGGTCTTCTCGAGTTACGACGGGGACCTCAGGGACCCGCTCTGGTGGCCTCAGGAAAGGCCAGTCCCCATGCGAGTTGCTAGGGGACCTCTCGGGATTCCTCTCCCGTCCATGCCGGGACCTCAGTCCTTGTGTGGAGTCGGGGGCCGGGAACCTGAGGATTCCTCTCCAGTGTTGCCATGGATCTTGGGGTGCTTCTGAGTCTCCCCCAGGGGAGTCAGGCCTCGTCTCGAGTGGGGGCATGCACGTGCGCTTTCCTCCCCGAGCTGCAGCAGTAGTGTCCACGCTTCCTGTCACGTGGATCAAGGGATCTGTGGCTTTCCCTCGAGGCTGTCCCTCGAGGCTTTCCCACGAGGCTTTCCCCACAGGGCTGTGCCACGTGCCACCTTGGGTGTGAGTCGATCCTCGGCGTGAAAGACGAGCCGGTGAAGGGAAAAGAGGTTCCTCTGGAATGGACTGAGACATCTGGGGGACTCTTGGAATGGTGGCACGACCCTGGAGTTCCTCTCGCCGTTCCTGTTGAGAGGGCCTCCTCTTGAGATGCGACGGGAACGCCGGGAACTCTTTCCCCGACGAAGCAGGGGAAAGGATCCCTCATCTCGAGCTACGAGGCGGAAACGGGGCCTCCTCTGGATGTGGGCGGGACCCCTCGTGATTCCTCTCGAGTGGAGACGGGTATGTCGGGGAACTTCTTGATTTGCACCAAGGGTGTGAAGGAGCCTTTCAAAGTTCCAGAGGGGAGGTGTGATCAGCCTCTAGACATCTCAGCGGAAATGGGCCTCATCTCGCCTGGAGGGGAGAACCTCCTGGATTTTCTCGAGTTGCGGCAGGTCTTCTCGAGTTACGACGGGGACCTCAGGGACCCGCTCTTGTGGCCTCAGGAAAGGCCAGTCCCCCATGCGAGTTGCTAGGGGACCCTCTCGGGATTCCTCTCCCGTCCATGCCGGGACCTCAGTCCTTGTGTGGAGTCGGGGGCCGGAACCTGAGGATTCCTCTCCAGTGTTGCCATGGATCTTGGGGTGCTTCTGAGTCTCCCCAGGGGAGTCAGGCCTCGTCTCGAGTGGGGGCATGCACGTGCGCTTTCCTCCCGAGCTGCAGCAGTAGTGTCACGCTTCCTGTCACGTGGATCAAGGGATCTGTGGCTTTCCCTCGAGGCTGTCCCTCGAGGCTTTCCCCACGAGGCTTTCCCACAGGGCTGTGCCACGTGCCACCTTGGTGTGAGTCGATCCTCGGCGTGAAAGACGAGCCGGTGAAGGGAAAAGAGGTTCCTCTGGAATGGACTGAGACATCTGGGGGACTCTTGGAATGGTGGCACGACCCTGGAGTTCCCTCTCACCGTTCCTGTTGAGAGGGCCTCCTCTTGAGATGCGACGGGAACGCCGGGAACTCTTTCCCGACGAAGCAGGGAAAGGATCCCTCATCTCGAGCTACGAGGCGGAAACGGGGCTCCTCTGGATGTGGGCGGGACCCTCGTGATTCCTCTCGAGTGGAGACGGCTAGGTCGGGGAACTTCTTGATTTGCACCAAGGGTGTGAAGGACCCTTTCGAAGTTCCAGAGGTGAGGGTGTGATCAGCCTCGAGACGCCTCAGCGGAAATGGGCCTCATCTCGCCTTAGGGGAGAACCTCCTGGATTTTCTCGAGTTGCGGAAGGTCTTCTCGAGTTACGACGGGGACCTCAGGGACCCGCTCTGGTGGCCTCAGGAAAGGCCAGTCCCCATGCGAGTTGCTAGGGGACCTCTCGGGATTCCTCTCCCGTCCATGCCGGGGGCCTCAGTCCCTTGTGTGGATTCGGGGCCGGAACCTGAGGATTCCTCTCCAGTGTTTGCCATGGATCTTGGGGGTGCTTCTGAGTCTCCCCAGGGGAGTCAGGGCCTCGTCTCGAGTGGGGGCATGCACGTGCGCTTTCCTCCCCGAGCTGCAGCAGTAGTGTCACGCTTCCTGTCACGTGGATCAAGGGATCTGTGGCTTTCCCCTCGAGCCTGTCCCTCGAGGCTTTCCCACGAGGGCTTTCCCACAGGGCTGTGCCACGTGCCACCTTGGTGTGAGTCGATCCTCGGCGTGAAAGACGAGCCGGTGAAAGGAAAAGAGGTTCCTCTGGAATGGACTGAGACATCTGGGGGACTCTTGGAATGGTGGCACGACCCCTGGAGTTCCTCTCGCCGTTCCTGTTGAGAGGGCCTCCTCTTGAGATGCGACGGGAACGCTGTGAACTCTTTCCCGAGGAAGCAGGGGAAAGGATCCCTCATCTCGAGCTACGAGGCGGAAACGGGGCTCCTCTGGATGTGGGCGGGACCCCTCGTGATTCCTCTCGAGTGGAGACGGGTATGTCGGGGAACTTCTTGATTTGCACCAAGGGTGTGAAGGGAGCCTTTCGAAGTTCCAGAGGGGAGGTGTGATCAGCCTCGAGACGCCTCAGCGGAAATGGGCCTCATCTCGCCTTAGGGGAGAACCTCCTGGATTTTCTCGAGTTGCGGAAGGTCTTCTCGAGTTACGACGGGGACCTCAGGGACCCGCTCTGGTGGCCTCAGGAAAGGCCAGTCCCCATGCGAGTTGCTAGGGGACCTCTCGGGATTCCTCTCCCGTCCATGCCGGGGCCTCAGTCCTTGTGTGGAGTCGGGGGCCGGAACCTGAGGATTCCTCTCCAGTGTTGCCATGGATCTTGGGGTGCTTCTGAGTCTCCCCAGGGGAGTCAGGCCTCGTCTCGAGTGGGGGCATGCACGTGCGCTTTCCTCCCGAGCTGCAGCAGTAGTGTCACGCTTCCTGTCACGTGGATCAAGGGATCTGTGGCTTTCCCTCGAGGCTGTCCCTCGAGGCTTTCCCCACGAGGCTTTCCCACAGGGCTGTGCCACGTGCCACCTTGGTGTGAGTCGATCCTCGGCGTGAAAGACGAGCCGGTGAAG